>NC_066571.1:9534558-9647058 GCF_024679095.1 Eriocheir sinensis
CCTACCCTTCCTTCTTCCCTTCCTCTCACTCCCTCCTCCTTCCTTCACTATCCTTCCGATCTTTCTCCTCCCCTCCCTCCTTCCCCCCATCCTTCTTCCTTCCTCCTCCTCTCCTTCCCTCCTTCCCTCCTTCCTTCCTCCTCTCCTTCGCAAGTCACTGAGAACATATATACATAGAATCACATTGCACATCCGGTACTCTCTCTCTCTCTCTCTCTCTCTCTCTCTCTCTCTCTCTCTCTCTCTCTCTCTCTCTCTCTCTCTCTCTCTCTCTCGTTCCTTGCTATCATTCTCTCCTTTCTTCCATCCTTTCGCTTTTCCTCCCTTTTTCCTCCTCCTCTTTTCTTTTCCCTTCCTTCCCATCTTCCCTCTCTCCCCTTCCTTCTTCCTTTCATCCTCTCCTTCCTTCTTTCTTTTCGTTTTTCTTCCTGTCTGCCTTCCCTTCCTTTCTTCTCTCTGTCTTCATTTTAATCTTCTTTTTCCTTTCCTCTTCCTTCTTCCCTTCATCCTCCTCCTCCTTCCTTCCTTTTCCTCCCTTTCTTTCATCCCATCCAGCCTTGTCTTCCTCCATTCTTCCCTTCCTTGTTTTTCTTCATTTTCTTCCCATTATTTGTTTTCTTTCTCCCTCTCCTTTCTTCCTTTCCATCGGTTTTCTTCCTCTTATCCTCCCCTTCTTTCCATCCAGTCTCCTCCTTCTCCTTCCTCCCCTTCCCTTTTCTTCCTTTTTTTTCCTCCCCACACATTAGCATACACGCCATATACTTCCTCCAGGTGTCAAGGTGGTGGAGGTGGTGGTGGTGGTGGTGGAGGTGGTGGTGGTGGAGGTGGTGGTGGAGGTGGTGGTGGTGGTGGTGGTGGTGAATGTGGTTGCTGTGGTGTTTGTGTGATTCAGGAGAGCGTCAGTGTTTGTATAATCTCGTATGTGTGTGTGTGTGTGTGTGTGTGTGTGTGTGTGTGTGTGTGTGTGTGTGTGTGTGTGTGTGTGTTAATGAAGCAAGATCAAGACGAATGACCGGAACTTAAATATCAGACTCCCAGTGAGGTCTCTCTCTCTCTCTCTCTCTCTCTCTCTCTCTCTCTCTCTCTCTCTCTCTCTCTCTCTCTCTCTCTCTCTCCTTTCATCCATTTTTGGTTGTTTAGAGAGAGAAGAGAAGAGGAAGTAGGTCACAAGATTGCCAAGGTTGTGTGTGTGTGTGTGTGTGTGTGTGTGTGTGTGTGTGTGTGTGTGTGTATAAAGACGAAACAGAGAGAGAGAGAGAGAGAGAGAGAGAGAGAGAGAGAGAGAGAGAGAAGCTGACTTATGATTATTTCCTGTTGTAAGCAGTGCAACTCTCTCTCTCTCTCTCTCTCTCTCTCTCTCTCTCTCTCTCTCTCTCTCTCTCTCTCTCTCTCTCTCTCTCTCTCTCTCTCCCCTACTCATTCTTCCTCTTATTCTTGTTGTTTTATTAATGTTTTTGTTGTTCAGACTTAAGACATCTGTCACACACACACACACACACACACACACACACACACACACACACACACACACACACACACACACACACACACACACACACCTGTATGAGGCTCTGTGAACAGGTGTGACGAGGCGTATCACGGTGTGACGCTCTGACCTTCTCCTCCCGTCCCTCGCCTTCTCTCCCTCTCCCCTCCTGCCCTTCTCTCCCTTTCTCCTCCTCCCCTTCCCGTTCCCTCCGTTTATATCTCCTTCATTCCTCTCCTTCACTCTTTCCTTCCCTCCTTCCCCTTTCCCCTCCTCCCCTTCCTTCCCCTTTCCTCCCACCCCCTCCGTTCTTTCTTCTCCTTTCTTCCTCTCCCTCCTCCTCTTCTCCTACACTCCCTTCCCCTTCCTTTCCCTCTTTTCCTTTTCCTTCCTTTCTCTTCTTTATTCTCCTCCCCTTCTCCTTCTTAAATCCCTTCACTTCCCCTCTGTTCTCCTCCCTCCCCTTCCCTCCTCTTCCCATCGTTTTCCCATCCCATCCCTTCCCTTCCCTCATCCTTTCCCACAGTATTTATCTCAGCATTCCTCCACTCCTCCCTTCCTTCCTCCATCCTTATCCTCAGTCTCTCTCTCCATCTCTCTCCTCTCCTTCCATTCCTCTATTCCTTCTTTCTCCCATCTATTCTTTATGTTTTCTGTCGTTTATTCTTGCTTGTATTCTCGTTTATTCTTTTTTTTTCTCCGATTCATTTTCGTGTTTTGTTTCTTTCCTCATTTCTGTTTTTCTCGTTTATTTTTTCTCTTTCTTTCTTTCCTCCTTTCATTCCTTTCTTTTCCCTCTTCTTTTTTTCCCCATCATTCCTTTTCCTCTTTTTCTCCATCTCTTGAAATCTCTTACGTAATCTTTCCTTCACTTATTTCGTTATTTCTTCCTTCTCCTCTTCCTTTTATCATCCCTTCTTCTCTCTTTCTCTCTTCCTTCTTCTCTCCTTCTCTCCTTCCGTACCAGCTGCTCGGAGGATGCAATGGAGAGGTATCAGTGTGTGTGTGTGTGTGTGTGTGTGTGTGTGTGTGTGTGTGTGTGTGTGTGCCTAAAAGGGGGTGCGTTGCTTGCTTTTTTTGTGTGTATTAATCTGTTCTCACGCACCACCACCATCACCATCATCACCATCATCACCACCACCACTATAAAACAACAACACCAAAAACAACAACAACAACAACAACAACAACACTACTAGGATGATCACGACCCCTCCTCCTCCTCCTCCTCCTTTTCCGTGAACTCAAATATAAACGCTAGACAGAAAGAGACAGACAGACAGACAGACCGATTAAACACGACAGCCACGCCCTATTAACCGAGTGACTGATTGACTGACAGACTGCGTGACTTACTGGCTGACTGACTGCGTGGAATATTGACTGAATTGATAACTGCGTGACTGTCTGGCTGACCGTCTCGTTAGCTGACTGACTGACTGATTGGTTTGAGAAATGATTAGGATGCTGTGTCGTGACGGAGAGGAGGAGGAGGAGGAGGAGGAAGAGAAGGGAGAGGAGGAGGTGGTAATGATAGGGGTGTTTCTTGTAACTGTTGATGTATGTGAATCTGAAAGTCATACCAACACACACACACACACACACACACACACACACACACACACACACACACACACACACGCGCATTATAAGAGTAAACAAACAACAGTAACAACAATATCAACAATTCACACATCATCTCTCTCTCTCTCTCTCTCTCTCTCTCTCTCTCTCTCTCTCTCTCTCTCTCTCTCTCTCTCTCTCTCTCTCTCTCTCTCTCTCTCTCTCTCTCTCTTTTCTTCTATATCTTTTATCTTAAGCTCCCAACACATTCCTTTTACTTTGCGTGTTGTGTTTAACAGGAAGTAACTAATTCTCTTGTTTATAATTGCTTAGCGCGAAGAGGAGGAGGAGGAGGAGGAAGAGGAGGAGGAGGAGGAGGAGGAAACACAAGAATGATAAGCTGTCTCTTTCCGTTGATATAACACTGCCATTTTGCGTTGAGAGAGAGAGAGAGAGAGAGAGAGAGAGAGATCCACCTGGCGTGTGAGTTTAACGGTGTCGATTAGCTGATTCTCTCTCTCTCTCTCTCTCTCTCTCTCTCTCTCTCTCTCTCTCTCTCTCTCTCTCTCTCTCTCTCTCTCTCTCTCTCTCCAAAAGGCAAATACCAACATCATTGAATTAAAAAGTGTTTATACCGGTGTGTGTGTGTGTGTGTGTGTGTGTGTGTGTGTGTGTGTGTGTGTGTGTGTGTGTGTGTGTGTGTGTGTGTGTGTGTGTGTGTTTAAGAAAGATAAGGAAGGCAAGCAAAAATAAAGAGAGGGAAGAGAAAGGAAAGGAGAAAGGGAGGTCAAAGAGAACGTAGAAGAGAAGGCAAAAAAAAAAAAAGAATTAATGAGAGAATGACGAAATGCAAACAAGAAAGAAAGTAAAGAGAGAATCAATAGAGGAAGAGAAACAACACATGGGAAAAGATATTAGAGAAGCAGAGGAAGGAGGAAAAAGGGAAGGAAAATGGGAGGATGAAGAAAGGGAAGGAGAAAGGGAGAAAGAGAAGGACAGTGGAAGAAAGGGAAGGAGAAAGAGGAGGAAGAAAGGGAAGGAGAATGGGAGAAAGGGAAGGAAGATAGGGAGGGAGAAAGGGAAGGAGAATGGGAGAAAGAGGGAGAAAGAGAAGGAGAATGGAAGAAAGAAGAGGAAGAAAGGGAAGGGGAATTGGAGAAAGAGGAGGAAGAAGGGAAGGAGAATGGGAGAAAGGGAAGGAGAAATGGAGAAAAAGGAAGGAGAAATGGAGAAAGAGGAGGAAGAAAGGACCCCAAAACAGTATTACCAAATCAAAAACAGACCCAAAACAGTATTACCAATTCCAAACAGACCCAAACAGACTCCCAAAAACAGTATTACCAAACCAGCGACACACCCTTCATATAAAAAGACGAAGAAGAAGAAGAAGACAGAGGAAGAGGAGGAGGAGGAGGAGGAGGAGGAAGGGGGAGTTTGGGTTATGTTACTCATGTGGTATTACTGAAGGGGACAAGTTGGTGACAGGGGAAGGGGTTAAAGAAGGGGGTGAAGGGGTGAAGGGGGGGTTCAAGGCTAGGGGGGGGCAGGGGGTCTAGTAAGGGGTATTTCCGGTCCCACAGGGGTGAAGGACCACACGTCACCCCTGGGCCGTTTGTGGTCACCTGCCAACACCCCCCCGCCCCTCCTCCTCCTCCTCCTCCTCCTCATACCTTCTGTTCCTCCTACTCCTCCTCCTTCTGTTGCTTCTTTAACTCCTCCTCCTCCTCCTCCTCCTCCTCCTTATTGGTCTTGAATTCCTCCACCTTCCCATTAACCTCTTCCTCCTCCTCTTCCTCCTCCTCGTCTTCTTCGTCCTTCTCCTCCTCCTCCTCTTCCTTCTTCGGTAACTATAATTATTTTCCTTCTTATCATTCTTTTATTCTTCCTCCTCTTCTTCCTCCTCCTCCTCCTCCTCCTCGTCTTCTTCGTCCTTCTCCTACTTGTCTTCTTCGTCCTTCTCCTCCTCCTCCTCCTCCTCTTCCTTCTTCAGTAACTATAATTATTTTCCTCTTTATCATTCTTTTATTCTTCCTCCTCTTCTTCCTCCTCCTCCTCCTCCTCCTCCTCCTCCTCTTCTTCGTTCTTCTCCTCCTTGTCTTCTTCGTCCTTCTCCTCCTCCTCTTCCTTCTTCTGTAACTATAATTATTTTCCTTCTTATCATTTTCTTCTTCCTCCTCGTCCTCCTCCTCCTTCTCCTCCTCTTCCTCCTCGTCCTCCTCCTCCTCCTCCTCTTCCACATACCTGTCCACCCACCTGCATGACTCACCTGTGCCTGATCCTCCCCCCCCCCCTCATTGCCTCCGTCTCATTTTTTCTTTATTTTTCTTCCAGTTCCTCCTTTCCTTTTTCATCTGTCTCTCCCCTTCTTCGTTCCTCTCTTCATCCTCCTCTTCTTCCAGTTCCTCATTTCCTTTTTCGTCTGTGTCTCTCCCCTTCTTCGTTCCTCTCTACATCCTCCTCTCCCTCCAGTTCCTCCTTTCACCCTTCCTCATCTCTCCAGGTTGACCGGAAGAGGTGGAGGAGAAAGGAGAAGCCGGATCTGGAGAGAAGAAAGAGTGGAGGAGGAGGAGGAGGAGGAAACATGGAGGAGGAGGAGGAGAAGAAGAGGGAGTGTTGTATTATAAACGATGACGATGGTGATGATGATGGTGTTGACAACGATGGTGAAAGTAGAGGTGATGGTGATGATGGGAATGGTGATGATAGTGTAACCTTGGTGGTGGTGGTGGTGATGGAAAGCTTAATGTTGGTAGTGGTGGTCATGATGGTGGTAGTGGTGGTGGTGGAGGTGGAGGTGGAGTATGCCCACTTGCCCTTCACACACTCCATATGTTCTTGCCCTCATTTTTTTTTTTTCCTTCCCTTCCTTAACCTTCCCTTCCTTAACCTTACCTCACCTTACCTTCCCAACCTTACCTTGTCTTCCCTTCCCTTCCCCTCCCTTCCATCCCCTTCCATTTGTCTTACCCTTCCTTACCTTGCTTTACCTTACCTTCCCTTACCTTACCTTGCCTTATCTTCCCTTCCATTCCCTTACCTTATCTCCCCTTCCCTTCCCCTTCCATTTGTCTTACCCTTCCTTACCTTCCCTTACCTTATCTATCTCAATGATGAAGGAGTGGCGGTGATGGTGGTGGTGGTGGTGGTTCAGTGGTATCAGTGTTGTTGTTGTTGTTGTCGATGGTGGTGATGGTGGTGGTGGTGGTGTATAAGGGAGGTGGAGATTAGTTTGTCTCTTTGTGGTAGGGGCAAGTTGTAGTGGTGGTGGTGGTGGTGGTGGTGGTGATGAGCTTAGCTGCGTCAGAGAGGGGAGAGGAGAGGGTCCATCCGTGACTGACCCTGAGGTGGTGGTGGTGATGATGGTGGTGATGATGGTGATAAGGTGGTGGTGGTTGTGGTGAGGGACATAAGTGCAGCTGAGATAGTGGTGATGAGAAGTATCCGAGGTGGTGATGATGGTGGTGGTGATGGTGGTGATGATGGTGGTGGTGATGGTGGTGGTGACGCAGGTGGTGGTGGTGGTGAGGCGTGAGGGCGTGGAGGGCAAAGGGATGAGGAAGAGGTGGGTGTGGAGGAGGAGGAGGAGGAGGAGGTGGAGGAGGAAGAAGAAGAAGAAGAGGAGGAGGAGGAGGAGGATAAGAAACATGTGTGAGTGTGAAGAGGAGTAGGAGAAGAAGAGGAAGAGTCAGAGAAGAAGAAGAAGAGGAAGAAAGGGAAGAAGAGGAGGAAGATAAAAAGAGGGAATGGAGAAACAGAATAAAAAAAAGAAGAGAAATGAGAGAAGGAGAAAAAGGAGACGAAAATAATGAAAAGGAAATAAGAGAAGGAAGAAAAGAGGAGTTTGAGGGAAAGAAGAAAGAAGTAAAGAAGCAGATGTGATAAACAGATGAAGGGAAAGTAAGAGAAGAGAAGAGAAGGGAAGGGAAGGGAAGGGAAGGGGAGAGAGGGAGGGAGGTATGAGGAGACGAATGGGAAGGAAAGGAAAGAGAAGATAAAAGAGGAAAAGGGAAACGTGTTGAACAGCTTAAGGGAAAGAGAGGGAAGGGAAGGGAAAGGGAAGAGGGGAAGGGAAGGAAAAAGAGGAGATTAAAAGAGGAAAGAGGGAAGGGGAAAGAGAGAAGATATGGTGAAGATGAAGGGATGGAAGAAGGGAAGGAAGAAGAGGAGGAGATTAAAAGAGGAAAGAGGGAAGGGAAAGAGAGAAGAGATGGTGAAGATGAAGGGATGGAAGAAGGGAAGGGAAAGGGAAGGAAGAAGAGGAGGAGATTAAAAGGGGAAAGAGAGAAGATATGGTGAAGATGAAGGGATGGAAGAAGGGAAGGGAAAGGGAAGGAAGAAGAGGAGGAGATTAAAAGGGGAAAGAGAAGAGATGGTGAAGATGAAGGGAAGGGAAGAAGGGATAGTGAAGGAAAAGGAAGAGTGAGGAATGAGAGGAAAAGAAGAAGGAGAGAAGAATAACAGATAGGGAGAGAGGAGAGGAAGATGAAAAGGGATTGAAGAATGAGAGTAGATAAGGAAGGGAGATACACAAAGAGAGGAAGAGGAAGAAGAAGAGTGAGGGGAGCAGAGGATAGAGGAAAAGTGAGTGAAGGATAAAAATAGAGTAGAAGGAGAAATAACAGACGAAGAGAAGAAGAAGAGGAAGAGGAGGAGGAGAAGCGTGACTGGGGGTGGAATGACGAGTATTAGACCAGAATGCAACACGTGTTAGAGCTCCTGATGCTGATTATTATTATTATTATTATTATTATTATTATTATTATTATTATTGTTGTTGTTATTGATGTTGGTGTTGTTATCGGTGTTACTACTACTATTACTACTACTACTACTACTACTATTGCAAGGAAAAGGTTGAGAAAAATACGAGATAGGGAATAAGATGAAAATAAATAAAAGTGAGGGAGGAGGAGGAGGAGGAGGAGGTGTTTATCGAATTTAACGACGAAAGCAGACGTTGAGTGGAGTCATGTCTCCTTCAAGATGGCGGGAAAAAAAAAGAAGAAAAAAGAAAAAAAGATCTTGACCAACACAAAAAATAAGAGGAAAAATATTGTTCTTTCCTTTTTTTTTTCCTCCCCTCCGGTTCTTCATTTTGTTTGCATTGCTGTTTGGTTTGTGCATTTACTTTCTCTCTCTCTCTCTCTCTCTCTCTCTCTCTCTCTCTCTCTCTCTCTCTCTCTCTCTCTCTCTCTCTCTGATGGGCAAAAAATATTAACGAAAAAACGAAATATCATCAACTAATAATCTTCTTTCATTCCTCTAAAAACAAACAAATAAATAAATAGAGAAAAACAAATAGAAAAAAGAAGAAAAGGCCAAAAAACTTAATATATTCGCCTTTTTTTATTATATTTTCCACGATTTTTTTTTCTGTAAATATGGAGGTTAACGTTGCCTTGAGGGATATTGCGTTCGTGTGTGTGTGTGTGTGTGTGTGTGTGTGTGTGTGTGTGTTATGTGGCGTGATGGCGTTGATTGTGGTGATGATGAAGAGAGGACAGGGTTAGTTCTTGGAGGTGGTGATGGTGGTGGTGGTGGTGGTGGTGGTAGTGATGATTGCAGTGGAGGAGAGAAGAAAACGATGAGGATGGAGGAGGAGGAAGTGACATTGATGGCGGTGGTGGTGATGATGATGGTGGTGATGGTGATGACGTAACGGTGGAGTTGAAGTTAGTGGTGGTGACATTGGTGGTGATGGTGGTGGTGATGTTTCTTCGGTCATGCAAAAGGGTTGAGAGTGGTGGTGGTGGTGGTGGTGTAGTGGTGATGATGGTGGTGGTGGTGGTGGTGGTGGTGATGAGGGTGGTGGTTCTAATGGTTCTGAAGTCATGCATAGGTGGTGGTGGTGGTGGTAGTGGTGGTGGTGATGGTGGTGGAGCTTCGGAAGTCATGAAAAGGTGAATCATGATTGTGTGTGTGTGTGTGTGTGTGTGTGTGTGTGTGTGTGTGACTAGCTGGTCCTTGTTCTCTCTCTCTCTCTCTCTCTCTCTCTCTCTCTCTCTCTCTCTCTCTCTCTCTCTCTCTCTCTCTCTCTCTCTCGTTTAGTTTCTTCCTTATTTGTTTTCTTTCATATTTCTTTGATTCTCTCACTTTCACTTTCATTTCTCTCGTCTACCTTGAAACTAATCAGCTCACCTTAATCCTCCTCTTCCTCCTCCACCTCCTCCACCTCCTCCTCTTACCTGGCCGATTCGTATGCAGTGTTGCCATCTCCACATGATTCACCACGCAGTTAGCCTCATTTCTCACCTGTTTTTCCCTGTCATGTTTTTTTCGTCTCTCCCTCTTCATTGATCCCTTCATTATCACCTTTTTCTTTCAGTGACCATCTTGCCTTGCTCCTGGTTCCCCTTCCTCTTCTCCCTTCTCTTTTCTTCTCTCTCTCCTCAATTCTTCTCTCTTTGCTTCCCCCTTCTATTTTCCTCTCCCTTCCTCTCCCGTCTTCTCCTCCCTTGGCATGGTTCTTCGCTGGTCTGGCATCATTGCAGGACACACCCTTGCCCATGGCCCCCCCAAAAAAAGATATACTAAAGTCCAGTGGGTCGTATTATGCATTCAGGTTACGTGGGCTGTGTTGCTTATCTGGCTACGCTGGTTTGAGACGGTTTGGGAAGTCCAGAATCAGCTTGGAGGTTTGGAGGACACACGACGTTTTGCAATTGCATCCGTAACTAATTTTTTATACTTCTTTTGCATATGGGAAGGCCAGGTTGTTGTCTTAAAGGAAGGGTATGTCGATGAATTGGTAAGACTTCTTTTAAGGTCTGCTTGAGTCTGTTTTGGGTCTGTTTTAGGATGTGGTCATACTGTTTTTGGGTTTGGGTTGTTGGTTGAGTTGGTAATACTGTTTTTTGGGGGGTCTATTTGGCATTGGTAATAACTTTATGGGTCTGTTTCGGATTTGGCAATAGCTTTTGGGGTCTGTTTGGGAGTTGGCAACAGTTTTGGGGGCCAGTTTGGGTCTTTTGGGGACTTGGTAATACTGGTCTTGGGGTTTGGGTTGTTGGTAGAAAAGAAAGATGTAACGTTGATTTGGTAATACTGTTTTGGGTCCTGTGTGGATCTTTTTGGAACTGGCAATACTTTTTTTTTTTTTTTTTTAGATTTAGCTCGTTGGTATAAATGAAGGGTGTGTCGTTGATTTGGTAATACTGCTTTGGGGCGAGTAAGAGGAAGATATATTTTTCGACCTGGCAACACTTGGACACGGAGGGTGAAGAAGGAGGTTGAGTAAGAAGGGGTTTGGTGGCGTGTGGGTGGAGGAGGGGGGGGAGGGGTGGTGGTGGAGGAGGAGGAGGGAGGGTAGAGGAGGAGGAGAGGGTGAGGAGGGTACTGGTGTTTGTGGTGGAAGGAGGAGGAGGAGGAGGGAAAGGAGTAACGTAGGATGAAGAGGAGGAGGAGGAGGAGGAAAGGAAGGGGGGTGGATGGAAGTGGAGAAGGAGGAAGGAAAGAGGAAATGGAGGAGGGGAAGGTGAAGGTGGCGATGGTGAGAAGGAGGAAGAGGAGGAGGAGGAGGGAAAGAGAGGAGATGGTGGTGGTGTTGGTGATGATAGTGGTGATGATGGTGGTGATGATAGCGTTTGTTTAGCTAATATGAGGTAATAAGTGCTACTCTCTCTCTCTCTCTCTCTCTCTCTCTCTCTCTCTCTCTCTCTCTCTCTCTCTCTCTCTCTCTCTCACATTTCTTTCCCATTCCCTCCATTCTTTCCCCTTTCTCTTCTTTTTTATCTTTCTCTCTCTCTCTCTCTCTCTCTCTCTCTCTCTCTCTCTCTCTCTCTCTCTCTCTCTCTCTCTCTCTCCCCTTTTAATTAGTAAGCACATGTTCAAGGCAAGGATGTGACCCGCCTAGGGAGTCACACCACCGTTAGTCAGCCAATTACTCAGTCAGGTCGTCAGCCAGTCAGCAGCAAGGTCAGTCACATCATCGTTATGCAGTTAAGTCATCCAGTCATCATCCAGTTAGTACCCGTTCACCCATGTTGTTCGCCAGGGTCATTAGCTTCTTCAGTCAGTCAGTCAGTCAGTCAGTCAGTCAGTCCAGTTAGTTGGCCATTTTCTTATTCAGTTAAATTTGACCGTAACCACCTTTTGAATTCATTGGGTCATTTAATCTTTCAGTCAGTCACTCAGTTAATCAGTTAGTCAGTTAGTAAGTCAGTTAGCGGCCATTCATTCAGTCAGTTAATCAGCCAAGTTAGTCAGTCATTCTTTCAGTTAGTCAGTTAAGGAAAAGTCAGTCAGTCAGTCAGGTCCTTGAAAAAATCAGTCAGTCAGTTCAAGCATTTCAGTCACTTCAGTCAGTTAATTAATTCAGTCAGCTATATAACCAGTCACTCAGTTCAGCCAGTTTCATCTAGTCAGTCAATCAGCCAGTTCAAGCTTAGTCAGTCAGTGCAGTCGTTTAACCAGTCACCGAATCAGTCAGTTCAAGCAAGCAAGTCAATGTTAGTTCCGTCAGTTAGCCAGTCAGTCAGTGCCTTCTAGTCAATGAGCCGATTTCACAGTCCAACACAGCGTCTTCGTAACAGCCCGAACCAAACTATAGAATCCCATACAATCCAAAATGGGGAGGTCTTCGATGCCACACTAAATACACAAGACTTTTCCTGTATAGTTTCATCAAATTTGTGAACTTAAATATAAACACCAGACACTAGACGAGGAAATTTCGAAGGCTCTGGTATGGGTTTGGGAGCTTACTAACCGATCATGGGGAACTGTGAAACTGGCCCAATGTCAGTTCAGTCAGTCAGTCAGTCAGTTGAGGGACGTCCGTGAAATCAGCTCCCGGGTCAGTGAGTGCTGCGTGGCTCAGCGAAGCATAACTGGCGGATCTGCGGAATTAGCTGTTTTGTTGCCCGTCTGTCTGTCTGTCTGTCAGTCTGTCTGTCCGTCTGTATCTGTCTGCCTTTCCGCCCGCCCGTCCGTCTGTGTATCTGTCTGTCTGTCTTTGTCTGTCTCTCCGTCTGTCTGTCTGTCTGCCTTTCCGCCCGCCCGTCTGTCTGTCTGTCTGTCTGTCTTTGTCCCTCCCACTTAGCATAGCCATTACCCTTTCCCTCTCATTGTTCTCTTCTGCTCCTCCTCATCTTCCTTCTCCTCCTCTTCTTCTTCGCCTTCTTACTCTTTCTTTTCCTCTTCTTCCTTTTAGTCATTGCTTTTTTCTCTCTTTTATCCGTTTATTCTTTCTCCTTCGAATCTTCCTCCTGTCTCTGCATCCTTGTTTTTATTCTCCTTGTCTTCGTTCTGTTTGGCCTTCCCTTCCTCCTCCTCCTCCTCCTCCTCCTCCTCTTCCTCCTCCTTTTCTTTGTCTTTACTGTCCTTAGGTTTCTATTGCATATAATTTTCCTAGTCCATATAATTCACTTAGTCTTCCTCCTCCTCCTCCTCCTCTTCTCACACCTCATTGGTGGTCTGGTGGCTTGCTGCACGAGTTGAGGAGGAGGAGGAGGAGGAAGAGGAGGAAGGAGCAGAAGGAAGAGTGAAGGAGTAGGAGGAGAGCTTGACTGACCCTTCTCAAGGACAGCGTGGGAGGAGAGAAGGAAACTGAAGAAAGGAAGAAAGGAAAAGAAGAAGGAATGAGGGAGAGAGGGAAGGAAGAAGGATGTTGAAGAGGGGAAGAAGGGAAGATGATAAAAATGAAAAAAAGAAAAGAGGAGGAAAGAAGGGAAGAATAAAAGGAGAAGTATAAAGTAAAAAAAGAAGTAATAGAAAAGAAAGGAGGAAGAGAAGTTTGATAAATGGAAGAGAGAGAGGAAGAGAGATTGAAAGTGAAGTGGAGAGAGAAAATGGAGGCAAAAGGAAGACGATGAAAGAAATATGCACAGGAAGAAGAGAATTAGGAGAGAGAGAGAGAGAGCAACAACACTTTTATTATCATTACTTTTTTTTTTCGCATGACTTTTAAAACTTTCACGTCTATCAAGTTCCTTTCATCGTTGTGTTGATTAAGAGAAAGTATCGATTTGTTGTTCATTTTACTGTTTATCATCGAAGTTCATCTTCTTTTTCTTCTTTATTTTCTTCTTCATCTTCTTCCTTTTTCTTTCTTTCTTCTTTTTCTTCTTTTAATTCTACTTCTTTTGCTTCTACTTCTTGTTATTATTGTTTTTTTCTTCTTCCTCTTTTTCTTCTTCTTCTTCTTTACTTTTCACTTTCCGTTCACTGTTCTTTTTCTTTTCCTTCTTGTTTTCCTTGTTTTTCTTTTCTTGTGTTTCTTCATTTCCCTTTTTCTTGTTTCTTGTTGCTATTAATATTTTTTTCTTTCGTCTTTTTCTCTATTGCATTGTCATATTTTTTATTATTTTTTTTATTTCATCGATTTTTGCGTTTTGTTTTCCTTTATTTCCTTATTTATCGATTACCTTTATTTATTTATCCATTTATTTGTTTATTTATTTCATTTTCCTTTTTTTTCTCCAGTTTGCATTTCCCTATTTTTTTTAATTATTCTTTAGTTCATCGATTTTCGCATTTCGTTTTCCTTCTTTCCCCTTCTTTATCGATTGCTTTTCTTTCTTTCTTTCTTTATTTATTTGTTTATTTATTTCATCAACACCCACAAGCTTTTTTTAATTGGTTGTCAGGAGTAAATGATCACTCCACTTAATTTTTTTTTTAAGTCTGCCATTAAAACAGACGCCACTTTCTTCCTCTCCCCTCTTCCTTTATTGTTTCTTCTTTTATCTTTCTTTCTCTTTACTTCCTTCTTTTCCTTTTTTTCTATTCCTTTTTCTATTTATTTGTCTGTCCGTTTCTTTCTGTCTATATCTTTCTATCTTTTTCTTTCTTTTTTTCTCCTCCTTTATTTTTTCCTTCTCCCTTTCTTTCTTTCTTTCTGTCTTTCAGGGGTTGTTTCCTCCTTTTTTTCTATTCTTTTTTATTTTTATCTATCTATCTATCCTTTCTCTTTCAATTTCTATCTATATCTCTTCCTTCTCCCTCATATTTTCTTTTTTCCTTTCCTTCCTTCCATCCTTCAATCTATCTATCTTTCTATCCTTTCTCTTTCAATTTCTATCTATATCTCTTCCTTCTCCCTCTTATTTTCTTTTTTCCTTTCCTTCCTTCCATCCTTCAATCTATCTTTCTATCTATCTTTCTATCCCTTCTTTTGCTGCAAGCGTTCACAAGAGACTATTTTTTTATATTTATTTTTGTGCTTAACGTCAATAATATCTTCGATCACACTGTTAATAAAGTCTTTCAATAACAACAATGAGTAAGTCGTTTTCGTCGCTCGCTCAGTTAATTCATCTCATCACGACGTTAATTAAATGTGTCTTTGTTCGCCTCCGCTTCGTTAATATCGTTGTTGCGTTACGAAGTTGTTCCTTATTCGTTATTGGTCACGTGTTTCATCGTCATCCGATTTGGCAACGTTACAAGATTCTCTCTCTCTCTCTCTCTCTCTCTCTCTCTCTCTCTCTCTCTCTCTCTCTCTCTCTCTCTTCTTAATTCCCTTCCCCTTTCTCCTTCCTTATTCTCTTTCCCTTTCTCTCTCTTTCTTATTTCCTTTCTCCTTTCCTCTTCTTTATTCTCTTTCCCCTTTCTCCCGCTTCTTCATCTCTCTCTCTCTCTCTCTCTCTCTCTCTCTCTCTCTCTCTCTCTCTCTCTCTCTCTCTCTCTCTCTCTCCACCACCACCATCATGACCACTTTCTTTAATCATGTCGAGGAAGCTGGTGTCCATTCTCTCTCTCTCTCTCTCTCTCTCTCTCTCTCTCTCTCTCTCTCTCTCTCTCTCTCTCATTCCTTCCTTCGTACATATCTTTCTTCCTCTCTTCTGCCTCCGTTTTCTTCTCTCTCTCTCTCTCTCTCTCTCTCTCTCTCTCTCTCTCTCTCTCTCTCTCTCTCTCTCTCTCCTTCCTGCGGACATATGTCTCTCTCTCTCCTTCCTGCGGACATATGTCTCTCTCTCTCTCTCTCTCTCTCTCTCTCTCTCTCTCTCTCTCTCCATTGGCTAATATCGCCGCAAAACATTACTAATATCGGCGTTCAGGAGCCACGTTACGCCATGGGTCGGGTTGGGTGGCTGACTGGGCGGGTTTTGGAAGACCGAGGAACCTTCTCGTATTACGGCAGACACTTCCTTCCCCTTCCTCTTCCCATTCTTTCCCCACTTCTTTCCTTCCCCTCCAGGCCTTCACTGCTTGACTGAATTGGCTGATTTGACGTCACAATACTCCCTTCCTTCGTTGGGTCTTGAGTGTTGCTTTGTGTTGCGTATAGGAAAAGTTCAATGTGTTGTTTATGGTTTAGTATTTGCGTTTGTCATACTTCGTTATTTCTTTCCTTCTTTCTTTTTCTTTCTGTCTATCTATCTTTCTTTAATTGTATTGCTTCTTTCTCTCTTTTTCTTTCTGTCTATCTATCTTTCTTTCTTTATTTGTATTGCTGCTTTATTTCTTTCCTTCTTTCTTTTTCTTTCTGTCTATCTTTCTTTCTTCATTTGTATTGCTGCTTTATTTCTTTCCTTCTTTCTATTTCTTTCTGTCTCTTTTTCTCCATTTCTATTACTTCGTTATTTATTTCCTTCTTTCTTTTTTTTCTATCAATCTTTCTTCCTCGATCCCTCTTTCTTTCTTTCCTCCTTTCACTCACTTCGTTTGTTTGGGTCTCGAGCGTCACTCCTAAGCCTTTCCATTTCGTACAACACATTAAAAAAAAAAGAGAGAAAGGAAGGAAAAAACAAGGTATACAGAGAAATTGTACTAGGCTACATATCAAGATCTTACTCCACTGGTCAGCCTCACTTCCTTTCCCTTTCCATCTCACATCTCACCCACGGACAAGAGAAATGGCAGAAAAAACAGCATATATAGAGGAATTTCAGTCACCCCTTTTCCCTCACCGTCTCACACTGCACACTCACATACACGAAAGAAAAAAAGGAAGAAAAAGAAAAGTATCGGTCAGCCTCACTTCCTTTCCCTTTCCATCTCACATCTCACCCACGCACAAAAGAAATGGCAGAAAAACAGCATATATAGAGGAATTTCAGTCACCCCTTTCCCCTCCATCTCCCACTGCACACTCACATACACGAAAGAAAAAAGGAAGAAAAAGAAAAGTATCGGTCAGCCCCTCTTCCTTTCCCTTTCCATCTCACATCTCACCCACGGACAAGAGAAATGGCAGAAAAAACAGCATATATAGAGGAATTTCAGTCACCCCATTTCCCTCACCGTCTCACACTGCACACTCACATACACGAAAGAAAAAAGGAAGAAAAAGAAAAGTATCGGTCAGCCCCTCTTCCTTTCCCTTTCCATCTCGCATCTCACCCACGGACAAGAGAAATGGCAGAAAAAAACCAGCATATATAGAGGAATTTCAGTCACCCCTTTCCCCTCCATCTCCCACTGCACACTCACATATACGAAAGAAAAAAGGAAGAAAAAGAAAAGTATCGGTCAGCTCCTTTCCCTTTCCATCTCGCATTTCACCCACGGACAAAAGAAATGGCAGAAAAAACAGCATATATAGAGGAATTTCAGTCACCCCTTTCCCCTCACCGTCTCTCACTGCACACTCACACATACTAAAGAAAAAGAAAGAAAACTATTGGTCAAAAAAAGCATTGGTCACCGTCACTCTTTTCCTTTCACTTTACATTTCATACTACAACACTCATGCGAAAAAAGAGTAATGGAGAGAGAAAAACGTGTATCGAGGAATTTCAGTACTATTATTTTGAACATATCCACGTCTTATGCCATACTCCAGTAGTTTGCATCCCTCCTTTCCTATCATTCATGCATTAAAGAGAATGGGTAAGACAATGTGTAGGCGTGTGGGGTAACTTTTTCAGTCACTCTTTCCCTGTCAGTCTTATACAATGGCAAACACGGAAGAGAAATTAAAAAAACAAAAAAGGTATAGAAGAACATCAGTCACTCTTTCCCTGTCAGTCTTATACAATGCCAAACACGGAAGAGAAATAAAAACAAAACAAAAAAAGGTATAGAAGAACTTCAGTCACTCTTTCCATATCAGTCTCGTAGAACACAACACATATATGAAAGAGAAAGGGAGAGGAAACACACACACACACACACACACACACACACACACACACACACACACACATAGATGAACTCACTTTTTTCCCTGTAAACATGAAAGAGGAAGAAAGAAAACACACACACACACACACACACACACACACACACACACATATAGATAACTCACTTTTTTCCCTGTACACATGAAAGAGGAAGAAAACACACACACACACACACACACACACACACACACACACACACACACACACACACACATATAGATAACTCACTTTTTCCCTGTAAGAATGAAAGAGAAAGAAAGAAAAAAAACACACATTCCACATAGATGACCTCCTTTTTCCCTGTAAACATGAAGACAGAATGAAGACACACCTGTACACACACACACACACACACACACACACTACAGATAACTCCTCCCTGTAAGCACCAGGTCCTCCCTCACACACACACCAAGATCAGGAGCATCTTCTACGAGGAGGGCGACCAGAACGAGGACCAGGAGATGTCGCTCTATCTGGAAGGTTGGTTAGGTTGTGGGAGGCGAGGCTACGTTGGCTAGGTTAGGTTAAGCTAGGTTAGGTTAAGCTAGGTTGGCTAGGTTACTAAGGTTAGGTTAAGCTACGTTGGCTAGGTTAGGTTAAGCTACGTTGGCTAGGTTACTAAGGTTAGGTTAAGCTAGGTTGGCTAGGTTAGGTGAGGTTAGGTTAAGCTACGTTGGCTAGGTTAGGTTAAGCTACGTTGGCTAGGTTACTAAGGTTAGGTTAAGCTACGTTGGCTAGGTTACTAAGGTTAGGTTAAGCTACGTTGGCTAGGTTAGGTGAGGTTAGGTTAAGCTACGTTGGGTTTGGCTAGGTTAGTTAAGGCTTCATTATGTAAGGTATTGTGTTAGATTTGACCAACTTAGGTAAGGCTACATTGGTTAGATTAGACTAGGCTACATTGGGTACAAGTTAGGTTAGGTAAGGCTACATTGGGTACAAGTTACGTTAGGTTAAGCTACGTTGGATTTGGCTAGGTTAGTTAAGGCTTCATTGTGTTAGGTATTGTGTTAGATTTGGCCAAGTTAGGTAAAGCTACATTTGGTTAGATTAGACTAGGCTACATTGGGTACAAGTTAGGTTAGGTTAAGCTACATTGGGTTAGGTAAGGTTAGGCATATATTGGGGCCAGGTTAGGTTAGGTTTCATTGGTTAGGTTAGGTAAGGCTACACTGGTTTATTTTAGGCTACGTTGGGTTGGGCAAGACTAGTTTAGGTTAGGTAAGGCTACACTGGTATATTTTAGGCTACGTTGGGTTGGGCAAGACTAGGTTAGGTTAGGTAAGGCTACACTGGTATATTTTAGGCTACGTTGGGTTGGGCAAGATTAGGTTAGGTTAGGTAAGGCTACACTGGTATATTTTAGGCTACGTTGGTTTGGGTTAGGCAAGGTGGGGTTTGGTTCTGTTAGACTAAGACTAAATTTAAATGGATCACCTGAGTTTAGGCTTGGTTGAGGTACGTTGGGTTATGGTAGGCTGAGTGCTTATGCTGATATTAGATTGTACCAAGTCATTAAACAAGATAACTGATTAGGGATTATAATTAGATAAGGTTTGATAGTTAACTTTGAGGTTAGTTATTAATGAAGGAAATTAGTTTTTTTAAGTGATTGAACTGGTAATAGATCATACGATGTTTTCAGTTCCTTTATTTCGTTTGTAAGGGATGTTTGGTTTAGAACTTTTAGTGAAAAATAGTTTATACATAGAGATGGAGCTTATGACAATATTATCCTAGTTATCACTTGGTTAGCTTAACAGTTAGATTTAGAGGAGCAGTGAAACTTATGGCAAAGGACTCAGAGGCTCTTTCATGCAATTAGGTTGTCTCAAGGATCTTAATTAACTTGCAACCGTGGTAATGATAATTCTGGGGTATCTTCTTGTTTTGGTAATGGAACCTATGACAAAGGAATTTTAGTTTTCAATAGCTCTTTCATGCTATTAGATTAGAAAAAATATACTCGTGGTTGTCTTAGGCATCTTAACTTGCAACCGAGGTAGTGATGATTCTGTGGTTTCTTCCCGTTTTGGCTACACTGTTTTTAGGTGGAGTCTTGGGTGCTTCGTATGTGGAGGGTTGTGGGTGTTGTTGTCTGTCCGTCTGTCTGTCTGTCTGTCACTGCATGTGGGTGTTACGGTAGTCTATCTTAGCTGTGTGTGTGTGTGTGTGTGTGTGTGTGATTTTTCTTCCGTGTAAGGGTTCGACAAGGCCTCAACCCACATGACAGAGAGAGAGAGAGAGAGAGAGAGAGAGAGAGAGAGAATGATTAGAGATATATTCAAAGGGAGAGAAGAAGGGAGGGGGGAGACTTAAGCAAACAAGAGAAGGGAAAACGGGAAAAACCAACAAGCTACGAGGGACGGTTGGTAACGGTGTTCATCAGTGACGTAGTGATGACGTAACGATGACCGAGGAATGACGTCACACACCCTACACTTACCGCATGGACTGAAGAACAATAGTAACAGTGCATAGGGGCGACTGGGAGAGAGAGAGAGAGTGAGAGAGTCGAGGTAACGAGGAGGAGGAGGAGGAGGAGGATGTGCTGACGCCCCTCCTCCTTTCCCTCCTCCTCCTCCTTGGTGAGTGACTTGACCCTACAACGTGACCTCAAATGACCTGACTCAGCGTATTGCAAGGTGAGTAAGGAGGACCTACTTTCTTCCTCCTCCTCCTACTCCTCCTACTCCTCCTCTACGTGTGTTTAGGTGAGTTCGTGTTACCTGGTGTTACCTCTCCCTCCCTCCCTCTCACCTGCCTCTCACCTGCGCTGCCAGAGGGAGAGGTGGAGGTAAGTGCATGGCGGTGGTGGTGGTGGTGGTGGTTTTGCATGTTGTATTTTTATTTTGCTAATCATTGTTTTAACGCTTCTTGTATGTCTTTATTTTTTGTATGTTTAGAATTGTTTGTTTTCTTATTTGCTGTTTTGTCTGTGTATCATTGTTTTGTTTTTCTCCCCCCTCCTTTCTGTTTACTTTTGTTTTTGTTTTGTTTTGTTGTTGTTTTCTTAGCCTTCATTGGGATGCAGGAAATAATAATAATAATAATAATAATAATAATTTAACTGTGAAGGGGTTTAGTATATCATTGTTGTTTTAGCCGGTGTGTGTGTGTGTGTGTGTGTGTGTGTGTGTGTGTGTGTGTGTGTGTGTGTGTGTGTGTGTGTGTGTGTATATCTACCTGTGTGTGTGTGTGTGTGTGTGTGTGTGTGTGTGTGTGTGTGTGTGTGTGTGTGTGTATCTATCTACCTGTGTGTGTGTTTCTGTATGTCTCTCTCTGTCTACCTGTGTGTGTGTGTGTGTGTGTGTGAATCAGCCGGAAACACACCTGAGTTAAGCGCCATCTGGTTACCTGTGCAAGGGGGGGGGGGGAGAAAGGGAGAGGGAGAGAGGGAGGGACAGAGGAAGAAGAGAGAGGGAGAGTGAAGGGAGGGAACCTGCTGATTGCAAAGGTCTCCTCTTCCTGTCTCTCCCTCCTTCCTTCCCTCTCCCTTTCTCTCCCTCCTTCCTTCCCTCTCCCTTTCCCTCCTTCCTTCCCTCTCCCTTTCTCTCCCTCCTTCCTTCCCTCTCCCTTTCCCTCTCCCTTTCTCTCCCTCCTTCCTTCCCTCTCCCTTTCTCTCCCTCCTTCCTTCCCTCTCCCTTTCCCTCCTTCCTTCCCTCTCCCTTTCCCTCCTTCCTTCCTTTCCTTTCTCTACTCCTTCTTCCTTCTTATTTCCTCCTTTTTTTTTCCTTTCTTCCTCTTCCTTTTTTTTTCCTATACGCGTTTTTTTTCTTTCCTTTTCCTCAATCTTTTTTTTTTCTGTTCTTTCTTTCCTTCTCTTTTTTTGTTGTTTCTCTCTCCTCCCTCTCTTTCTCTACTTGCTTTTTCCCCGTCCTTCCTCTTTTTCTCTCTCCTTCCCTTTTCTTTTATTCATCTTTTTCCTTCACTCCTTTTTATTTTCGTCTTCAGTCTTGTTTTCTTCCCTGCTCCTCTCTCTTCTTCTCTCTCCCACACAACAATTTCGCTATAAGAGGAGATTGGTCTTTATCAACTCATTCAAATCACCTGCATTACCATTCTCTCTCTCTCTCTCTCTCTCTCTCTCTCTCTCTCTCTCTCTCTCTCTCTCTCTCTCTCTCCATTTTCTTTCTTTATTTCCCGTTTTTCCTCCTCCTTCCCTTTTCCTTCATTCCCCTTTCTATCATTTGTTTTTATATGTCTGTTTTTCTGTCTATCTGTCTGTCTGTCTATAGTTTATCTTACGTGTGGTTCTGTCTATGTGTCTGTCTGTGATCTATCTTCCTCGTGTCTGTCTGTCTGTTTATTTTACTCGCGTTTGTCTGTCTGTGGTGGTCAATCTTACACTGCCTGTCTGTCTGTGTTGGTTAACCTTACACTGTCTGTCTGTTTATCTTACACCCGTTTGTCTGTCTGTGGTGGTTAATCTTACACTGCCTGTCTGTCTGTATGTTTTGCTGGTCTATCTTCCTTCCGTCTGTCTGTATATATATAATCAACAACAAACTCACGCAACAGTGGAAGCGAGTTAAGGATTTGGTATATTAAGTAAACTCGGAGTGAGAGGGAAAAAAAAAATATATTCTCACGCTTCATCGCCTAACATCGTGGGAGTGAATGCTTTGTTTGGCCTGACTCAATAACGCAGAGGATGTGAAGTCAGGCTTATGTGTTGATACTAATGTGCAAAATACGTCATACACTGATACTTCACACATTCTCTCCTTCATTCCTCGATTATTCTTATTTCCTCTTATTCCTTCCTCTCTCTGCCCTTTCGTACCTTCCTTTCTTATTTCCTTTCTTTCGTTCTTTATTTCACTTCTTCCATTCTTCCGTGTTTCATATTTCTTC
This sequence comes from Eriocheir sinensis, assembly GCF_024679095.1. Taxonomy (NCBI): domain Eukaryota; kingdom Metazoa; phylum Arthropoda; class Malacostraca; order Decapoda; family Varunidae; genus Eriocheir; species Eriocheir sinensis. The sequence continues at coordinate 9,556,531 of NC_066571.1, forward strand.
TTCATTTCTCGTTTATCTCCTCTTATCCCTTCTTATCTGTTCCTTCGTACCTTCCTTTCTTTCTTCTTTCCTTCCTTTCTTTCTTTATTTCACTTCTTCCATCCTTCTTTGCCTCTTATATCTCCTTCATTTCTCGCTTATCTTCTCTTATCCCTTATCTCCGTCCTTTCGTTCATATTTCTCCTTCATTTCTCGTTTATCTCCTCTTATCCCTTCTTATCTTTGTCCTTTCGTATCTCTCCTTCCTTCCTTCCTTCCTTCCTTATCTTATATCACTCCAGTTTTTTCTTATCTCCTCGATCTTTTCATGAATAAGGTTACACACACACACACACACACACACACACACACACACACACACACACACATCCCAGCGTTAAATACCAATAATAATAATAACAATAACAATGATAACAACACTCTAGAAATTAAAATAACACGTGAAAATAGCGAAATAATTCTTCTATTGGTAACACTGCCTCTAACTGCATGGTGATTGGCTGTCCGTCCCGACCCTCTAAGCTTCTCATTGGCCAAGACCTCTGACCCTCGACTGACCCTGACTGGTGATTGGTTGTTCATAGACGCTACGAGGGACGTTTTTCTGGACTGACTAAACCCATAACGCGACTGACATAACATTTACAACTTATTTTAAATCAGTCAATCTGTTATTACTAGTCTTTACATTCAGACTCCCTTTATCCCTTCATATATAAAACGCATCAGTTACTCAGTGTGATGTGATGTATATGTCTATTGATTGTGTTAGTGTGTTTGTTTGAGTTGTTTTTCTTGTTTTGAGTTCATTATAAAAAGTCAATTATTTTTTTTAGCGATCATGTTTATTAATATTATTTTTTTCAATATCACCTCGTCTTGTCCCTTCCTATCTCTGTCTCCTTTATAAATATCCTCTCTTTCTTCCTTTTTTTAACATTATTCCTTCATTCATTCATTTCTTAATATTTCTCCTTCATCCCTCGCTTATCTTCTCTTTTTCCTTTCTGTCTCCTTTCGTTCCTTCCTTTTTTCCATCCCTCCTTCATTCTTTGCTTATTTTATCTTATTCCTTCCTGTCTCTGTCCCTTCCTTCCTTCCTCCTTCTCCTTCATTCTTCCTCTATCTCCTCTGTCCTTTCCTTCCTTCCTTCCTCTCTTCCATCCCTCCTTCATTCCTCGTTTATCTCGTCTTATTCCTTCCTTCCTTCCTTCCTTCCTCTCTTCCATCCCTCCTTCCTTCTTCCCGTCTCCTCGTTCCACTCTTCCACTATAACTACACAATTAACGTTTTCTTTTCTCCTTCCTCTTTCTCTCCCTCTCCCTTCCAATTATCTTGTTCCCCTTTACGCCACTCCTTCCCTCCCTTGCTATTTCCTATTTCCGTTCTTCCTCCTCCACGCATCTCCCTTTCCCTTCCTAGACCATGTTCATTTATATTTCCTTATCTTGTATCTTCTCCTTATTCCTACGTTCGCTTTGTTAACTTTCCTCATCTCTTTTAGTTTCCTCTTAATTCCCTCTTTCTCATCCTCCCTTTTCCTCTTATTTCCTCTTTTATCTCCCTTTGTTTCTGTGTTTCATCTTTCTCCTTTCTCTTCCTCTTATCTCGCTCCTTCTCTTCCCTTCTTCCTCTCTTATATCCCTTTGTTTGTTCCTTCTGTTCCTCTCTTCACTTTTTTTCCCTGTCCATTTTCTCATCTTTCCTATCCTTCCTTTCATTCCTTCTCTTCTCTCTTCCTTGTTCTCTCCTTCATTCCCCTTTTAAAACCTTTATTTCCCTATTTGTCAGCTATTCTCTTTTTCTTTCTCTTCCCTTTTTCTTTTCTTCCTCTCCCCTCTTCCTTATTCTCCCTTTCATTCCCCTTCAAACCATTCCCTCTTTCCTATTCTCCCCTTCATTCCCCTTTTAAAACCTTCTTTATTTCTCTGTTTGTCAGCTCTCCTCTCTTTCTTATCCTTCTCTCCCCTCTTCCTTATTCTCCCTTCATTCTCCCTCTTAAACCCTTCTTCTCAATTCGTAAACGCTTCCCTCTTTCTTATCTTCCTCTTCCCCCACTCTGTTCGTTCCTCACACCCTCTTATCACACCCTCCCACCCTCACGCCCTCACCACCGCCCTCACTAACACGCCCTTCGCTTGGTGCCCGCAGGAGGGGAGTCTGAGGAGGAGGACGCCGCCGGTGGGCACTACGAGGCCATCTACGAAGTCATCAGTCCAGCACCCGAGGACGACTTCGCGCGCCAGGACGACCAGGATTTCGATGACTCCTTCGATTCCGATGACTCTGAAAGTGCTTACTGCCGTCTCCGCCCCCAGGTAAGTGATGATGATGATGATGATGATGATAAAGAGGAGGAAGAAGAGGAATAGGAGAAGCAACGGAAGAGAAGAATAAGAGATGATGATGCTGAGGAGGAGGAGGAGGAAAAAGTTGGAAAGTTTCGTTTAGTCGGCGCAACATCTGTGGTCATATGCCGGAGAGGGACAGGAGGGGGAAGGAATTATAGGAGAAGGGAACAAATCCCAGGAGACAGGACACAACCCCCGATTAATACCTGGTACCATTCACTGCTGGGTGGACAGGGGCGTAGGGTATCGGAAAAGCCACCCAAATATTTCCACTCCGCCGGGGAATCGAACCCGGGCTCTCTTGGTTGTGAGCTGAGTGTGCTAACCACTGCACCACGGATACCCCAGGAGGAGGAGGAGGAGATAATGATGATGATAAACACAATTACTATCCTAACTAACCCTACATCCCTATCCTCATTTATAAAACAGTTGACACTCTTTATTATCCTCCCCAACACACTGACACCCTCACCACCAACACACTGCACCTTCCCCCACCCCCACCTCACTCTCCCCCTCCCCCCACCTGATGCTCTTAACACACTCATCTCCGTCTCACACTCCCACAGTTTCCGGACAGTGACTCCCATCTCTCGAGGGAGCACCACGACTCCCTGAGATCTGAGGAGGCACTGGCGGGCAAACACCAGGATGGGAACACAGCACAGCAACTCCAGCAGCAGCACCAGCACCAGCAGCAGCAGCACGGCATCACCAAGATCGCCGAGGCCGCCAACTTGGGGATGCGGAGGCTGCGGCGAAACTGGTCCCTCACGAAGAATGAAGTGCGGACGGGCCTCAACAGGATCAAAAAGAAGAGTACGTTCAGCGCCTCGGACATCAAGAGTACCGAAAGTAAGGCTCCCTGGGAATTGGGTGGTGTGTCTTGCCTACCTGGAGTTTGTGGGGAGTTGGTAATGTGTTTTTTCTCTCTTTATTGGTGGGAAAATAGTTCTGAATGTGATGAGTAATACTTTGTTGTAGAGTAATAGAGCATTAAGATCGTTTCAGGAAGGTAATATTGGTTTGCATGTTACATAAAGACCCTTTCTTCCTAAATTGGCCTCTTCTGGTCACTCTATTTTTTTCTCTTCTATAGGATCAGTTCATAATGTGATTTTTGTTTTCTGTTTTGTATTTGCCCTTGAGCTGTTTCCTTTACCGTAAAAATATGTCATGTCCGTGGATTTAACAGAGCAGTGAGCAGTGTGTTGTGAATGCCATATCTGTTAGTGTTAGTCTGCTCAGCCCCGCCATGTGTCCTCAGACCTGGCCAGTGACATGAGCCCCAGCAGCGAGGAGAAGAGGAAATGGTCCTTCAAGAGCCACTTCAAGAGAAAGTCATCCACGGGGTCCCTGTCCAACGTGGCCAGCATTGCCCCGCCACTGCCGCCCAAGAAGGAGTCGGCGACCTTCTACCTGACGCTGACCATCGAGGCGGGGGCCCAGGACGCCGGGGAGCTCTCTGACGCCTCGCAGCCCACCGCGCGCTCCGATGCCGAGAGCGTCATCTCCGGGGCGAGCGTGAAGGATGTGCGCCACTCCAACACCCCCTCCATCGCCTCAGTCACCACCCTCGCCTCCTCCGACAGCATGCCAACGCGCCGCCCCACCTCCGTCGTTTACAGTAGAAAGAACTCCACCGGGTCCAGCAGTGGAGGCCCCGTCAGGCCCCGCACCGCCCCTCCTGCCCCGCCCCCCAAAGGTTAGTGTTGTTGTCACCTCTTTACATAAGTCTGCTGCGTAATGAGATAAACTGTACATTATACCAAGGACCAGTATCACCTGTCTCTGTTCCCTTATCAAGTTAGTGAGACAGCATGTTTTGACGGCACATGTTTGATTTAGTTACAGAGAAGAGCAGCGGGGCAGGCGACAGGGAGGGCGAGGAGCTGAGCAAAACAGAGGTGGCCACGCGCCTCAACCAGCTGCTGTCTTGTGGGCCACAGGTGCCACCCGGCCGCGGCCGCCGTGTCCTGCGCACCTCCGGGGAGTCCAGCAGCGACGCCTCCCCCGTGCCCGTGCTGGTGCACCCCGATGACGCCGGCTACACAGGCCTGCGCCTCAACGCTGTCAAGTACGCCACGATAGATGGGGGGGCTTCTGGCATCCCGGGTGGTGACTCCAGCGGGGACGAGAGAGTGTTTGGGGCGGAGGCAATGGCCGGCCCTGGACTTTTCACTCCACGGGCGCGCACCTCCGTGGCAAGCTCAAGCTCCCACGGGTCCAGCGAAGGGTACATTCGCGTGGGGGACATTGCCTCAGCCCCGCCACCCCTGCCTGCACGGCGAAACCCACCACTTCCTCTCGGACCCAAGCCATCTCGGCCCCAGTCCACGGCTGGCCTGCTCCACCTGCCCTCTGGCATGCTGGACGGGGACAACAACAGCTACTTGGACTTCAGCGTCAATGCCCTCATCCAGGACGAGCCGCTGTACGTCAGTTCACACTTCGCTGATGAGCCACTGTACCAGTTCTACACCGCCGGCGTGCTGGAGCGTGCCGCCCACAACCAGGGAGACTGCTCCTCCGAGGACGACTATGAGGTGCGGGCTTGACCTTTGACCTGACTGTTGATGTACACACACACACACACACACACACACACACACACACACGCTCAATAAGAAAAGTTAAATGGATAAATAATGACTGCATTTTTATTTCACACACACTTACACATATTAAGCAATTTTTCTCTCCTTCATGTTCAGGTAATAAATGACGGGCAGGGCGGCAGCGGCAAGCTTCAGAGCCGCCCCTCGGCCATGGAGCTGGTGACCCCCGCGGATGGGCGCCGGACGCTGTGGTGTGAGCTGCCGGAGGTGATGGAGAGCGGCCTCCTGAGTGAGTGCCACGCTGGGAGTCTTATTTCCTCCTTTTTTATTTATTTATTTATTTATTTTTAAACAAAGGAGACAGCTCAAGGGCACACACACAAAAGTAAACAATAATAAAAAAAAGCCCGCTACTCGCTGCTCCCAAAAAGAATCCAAAGAGAGGTCAATTTCGTGAGGAGAGGCGTTCGGATACCCTTCTCTCGTCTCTCCTGTATTTATTCTCATTCATTTACACACCAGTTAATCTGTCAAGCTGTTATTCATCTCCTCATCCGTCCTTGTTCCCTCCAGACCAGATCAGCGGGCAGGAAAGGAAGATCCAGGAGGCAATGTTTGAGATGATCACCTCCGAGGCCTCCTACCTTAAGTCCCTCAATGTGCTGGTCACCCATTTCGTCCAGTGCCGTGAGTTCATTGACGAGGGGGAGGATGCCGTGCTCAGCCGCAGGGAACGCCACATCCTCTTCTCCGATATCTTGCCTGGTGAGTCTTTGGTGTGGTGGTGTCTGCGCCCTCGTCATCACCAGCATCATCACCAGCTTCATCACCTGCATCAACATCACCACTGTCATCAATATCACCACTGTCATCAACATCACTCACTGTCATCATCACTATCAACAGACTCAACTTGTCCTTCCGTCCAGTTTAAGAGAGGCTCAGGGTTGACATTTTTATATCTATTTCCGCAACAGTTAAGAGGTGCTCAGAGCTGTTCCTGGCTGACACATATCTTCCTGCACCTTCACTTAAGTTAGACATGTTAAGAGTTAAGAGCATACAACTTGTCCTTCCCTCCAGTTTAAGAGAGACACAGGGTTGACATCTTTATATCTATTTCCGCAACAGTTAAGAGGTGCTCAGAGCTGTTCCTGGCTGACACATATCTTCCTGCGCCTTCACTTAAGTTAGCCATGTTAAGAGCTTACAACTTGTCCTTCCGTCCAGTTTAAGAGAGAGACAAGGTTGACATCTTTATATCTATTTCCGCAACAGTTAAGAGGTGCTCAGAGCTGTTCCTGGCTGACACATATCTTCCTGCACCTTCACTTAAGTTAGACATGTTAAGAGCTTACAACTTGTCCTTCCCTCCAGTTTAAGAGAGACACGAGGTTAACATCTATTCCTCTCCCCCACAGTTAAGAGGTGCTCAGAGCTGTTCCTGGCTGACACATATCTTCCTGCACCTTCACTTAAGTTAGACGAGTTAAGAGCTTACAACTTGTCCTTCCCTCCAGTTTAAGAGAGACACGAGGTTAACATCTATTTCTCTCCCCCACAGTTAAGAGGTGCTCCGAGCTGTTCCTGGCCGACCTTGAGAAGCGTTGGCAGGAGTCGGTGAAGATCTCCAACATCGCCGACATCATCTGCAAGCACGCCAACAACCACTTCCAGGTGTACGTCAAATACTGCTCCAACCAAGTGTACCAGGACCGCACCCTCAAGGAACTCAAGTAAGTGTTGTGTGTTGATTTTTTATATTTATTTCCTCGTCTCTCTGTGGTCTCCTGCCCCCATCGCTACCCCAACCTTATTCATTTTCTCATCTTCTTGTGATCTCATGCTCCCCTGTCTTTACTATTACTTAATCTATTTCCTTATCTCTCTGTGGTCTCCTGCCCCCATCGCTACCTCAACCATATTCTTTTTCTCATCTTCTTGTGACCTCCTGCTCCCCCTGTCTTTACTATTACTTAATCTATTTCCTCATCTCTCTGTGGTCTCCTGCCCCCATCGCTACCCCAACCTTATTAATTTTCTTATCTTCTTGTGACCTCCTGCTCCCCCTGTCTTTACTATTACTTAATCTATTTCCTCATCTTCCTGTAATATTAGTCTTTGCTTTACATTAACGTGGGTGATTTGTCTTTTTTTACCTGTCTTTCAAGGTGTGGTTAGTTGACTTTGTTGATTTTTGATTGTATGTATTTGTAATATGTCAACTCAACTCTGTGAAAATCATGTTAAGCAGAAACAAGCCTCATGATCCTGAGTAAAAAGTGCCGTTGTTTTCCTTCCTTGTCCTCTCTTCGCTACGCTGTTATCTTCAATCCTTCATTACCACAAACTCCTGCTGGCAATACCAACCCCCAAAACTAAAGAAAAGGATATAGTTAAGCGGAAACAAGCTTGGTGGTGTTCAGGAAAAGTGCCGTTATTTTCCTTTGTCCGTACTTTCCCAACAGTGCAGCTATAGTATATCCCAACCTTCCCTTTACCTTGCCCTCCTTCCTCCTCATCACCACCTCCCGCCTCCCCGCAGAGAGAACAACCCTCGCTTCCTGGAGGTACTCAACACGCTGGAATCCTCGCCGGTGTGCCAGTCCCTCGCCATGCACTCCTTCCTTATGCTCCCCATGCAGAGGATCACGCGCCTGCCCCTCCTCGTGGATGCAATCTTCCACCGCCTGGAGCACAACACGCCCGTCTGGCACGAGTACAAGGTCGCCCTCGCCACGCTGACCAAGGTGAGATGGATTTATTTTTAATTTTTTACAGGACACATTTTTCCCGTTATGTGAAGCGTTATGCAAAACTTAACGTGATATTGAGACACTGATTAAGATGACCTGATTCCTCTCTTTGGGAAATATGCACTTTATAGATTAACCCAGTAGCAGCGGGGATCATGTTTCTTAATGGTCCCTCTAAGCGAGAAAAATTAGAAAAAATCATCACTCACGCAAACCATTTCATAATATATATCAGAGCATTTCCAATCAGTTTATGCATCATCTATTTGGGGGGTTTATATCATGGCACAAATTTGGCCCGTCGCTGCTACACGATAAAGCCACAAATTTGGCCCGTCGCTGCTACACGGTAAAGCCACAAATTTGGTCCGTCGCTGCTACATGGTAAAGCCACAAACTTGGCCCGTCGCTGCTACACGGTAAAGCCACAAATTTGGCCCGTCGCTGCTACACGGTAAAGCCACAAATTTGGCCCGTCGCTGCTACACGGTAAAGCCACAAATTTGGCCGTCACTGCTACACGGTAAAGCCACAAATTTGGCCCGTCGCTGCTACTGGGTTAATTTTCTCTTATGTGATGGATTGTAAAGCAGAAAATAACTTGACACGGCAGATGGAATTTTCATTACTTGTACATCATTTATGCCCTTGTCTTTATAATAGCTACCCTTCACTTCCCTGTCCTGGAGCAGCCACCTCATCATCGTCATCATCATCATCACCATCTTTAATGTTTGGTATTCCCATAATCTCTTAGACGGTCAATGATACACTTCCAGCTATTTCTGTCCATTGCCTCAGCCTCTCCAATAGCCAGTGTTGCCAAATCCTCTGCAAAACACTGGTGCCACATCTTCCTTGGCCTTCCTGGTGGGTGACATCATGGCACTCCCTCCCTAACAGTCCCTTTTGTCTTCTGAAAACTCTTTTTGGCATGTACATAGATTTTTTTATGCCATTTTTCTGTAAATTTCACTGCCTCAAATTGCAATCTCTCACCATCGCCTCCCTGTCCTTCACATGCCCAAATCACCTCAGTCTCGCACCTCTCCATACCCAAATCACCTCAATCTCACACCTCTCCATACCCAAATCACCTCAATCTCATACCTCTCCATAGCCAAATCACCTCAATCTCACACCTCTCCATACCCAAATCACCTCAATCTCACACCTCTCCATACCCAAATCACCTCAATCTCACACCTCTCCATACCCAAATCACCTCAATCTCACACCTCTCCATACCCAAATCACCTCAATCTCACACCTCTCCTTTGCCAGATCGTAGCGGAGTGCAATGAGGGGGCGCGGCGCATGGAGAGAATGGAGGAGATGTTGATACTCTCCCGCCAGCTTGACTTCCGGGAGGTGAAGGCCATCCCTCTCCTCTCGGCCTCGCGGTGGCTCGTCAAGAAGGGTGAGCTGACTCGCCTCACTTGGAGGGAAAACGACGGCAAGCTCACCTTTGGCAAGAGGATCTCCAAGTGCACCCTCTACTTCTTCCTCTTCACGGACCTCCTCGTGGTGACCAAGAAGAAGAGGTGAGGCGAGACTTGGGGGAATGCCGAGAAAAATGAGTGTGTGAATTGGGATAATGGGAGACTTATACTTCAGCCATCCTCTCAGGTAGACAAATAGGTCCATCTTGCATTAGGAATTACACCAACTTAACCTGGTAGCTGCGGGGATCATGTTTCAGGAGACTTTGGGTTATATTATACCCATTCCCTTCCTCCTTGGCCACAGTGAGGACCAGTACAAGCCTTGTCAGTCAGTCTTTGCCCCTTCATCCCCATCTAGTAACCCATTCCCTTCCTCCTTGGCAACAGTGAGGACCAGTACAAGCCTTGTCAGTCAGTCTTTGCCCCTTCATCCCCATCTGGTAACCCATTCCCTTCCTCCTTGGCCACAGTGAGGACCAGTATGAGCCTTGTCAGTCACTCTTTGCCCCTTCATCCCCATCTGGTAACCCATTCCCTTCCTCCTTGGCCACAGTGAGGACCAGTACATGGTGTTGGACTACTGCTCCCGCAACATGGTACAGGTGCTGGAGTTGGACACGGCTGACAAGTTCCCCGGGCGTATCCTGGACGGCCACAAGAACCTCCTCATCATGACCATGCTTCAGAACCACGAGAACAAGACCGTGGAAATGGTGAGTCCGGGAAGCCTTCGACCGTACCTATTGCCCCTACCAGTGACTCCTTAGATGTGGGAATAGGGTTTACTGTGGTACTATTTAACTTGTGATAATTGAAGCTCTTGTCCAATTGAAAGCTTAAAAGATAATGATATACCCCTTAAGGAGCAGACCAACCCAGACTTCCGTGCTATATGAAACTGAAAGAAGCCCTATTTACCATAACATTATAAGACCAAAATAAACCAAGCTACCATACCAATTAAGAGTGGAAGAATCTCTAAATACCATAACACATTAGGCCCCAAAAAACCATGACTTCTGTACCATTGAAGACAGAAAAAGGCCGAAATTGCTACAACTCTTAAAGCCTAACCAAGCTACCGTTTAATTTCTTTTTATTCCATTTATTTTTGTTCCACTCATTTCACTGTTCCATTAATTTTAAGCCCATCGTAAGCTACTGTTCCATTCATTTTAAGCCCATCCTAAGCTACTGTTCCATTAATTTTAAGCCCATCGTAAGCTACTGTTCCATTAATTTTAAGCCCATCGTAAGCTACTGTTCCATTCATTTTAAGCCCATCGTAAGCTACTGTTCCATTCATTTTAAGCCCATCCTAAGCTACTGTTCCATTCATTTTAAGCCCATCCTAAGCTACTGTTCCATTCATTTTAAGCCCATCCTAAGCTACTGTTCCATTCAAAGCTCACAATAACCTTAACCACAGAACCACAGCCTGAAAACCTTTACCACTGAACCACAAGCTCCCTCAAAGTTGTAAACCCATAAATTTAGACTTATGGACTAAAATAAAGTCCGACCAACCCTCCGCAGATTGTGTCATGCCCGATGGAGTCAGATCGGACACGCTGGGTGGAGGCTGTCACGCCCCGCAGCTCTGACAACCCAGACGAGCGGATCTATGAGGAATGGGACTGCCCTCAGGTGAGCTGCCGTGATCCTCTGTCTTGGGGATGCTCTGTGCCTCTCTCTCTCTCTCTCTCTCTCTCTCTCTCTGTCTCTGTCTCTGTCTCTGTCTCTGTTTCTCTCCACTTGTGTGTCTGTCTCTTCTTCATCTTTGTTTTTGTGTCTGTTTGTCTCAGTTTCCCTCTTTGTCTGTCTCTGTCCCTCTGTCTTTGTCTGTCTCTAACTCACTATGTGTTGTTTATTGTCTGTTTCTGTCTGTCCCTCTATCTTTGTTTGTCTTTTTTTTCTGTTTGTCTCTAACTTTCTCTTCTTGTTGTTGTCGGTCTCTGTTTCTCTCTGTCCCTCTGTCTTTGTCTGTCTCTAAATCACTCTGTTTTATTTTTTCTCTGTTTCTGTCTGTCCCTTTATCTTTGTTTGTCTCTTGTTGTTTTGTTTTTCTGTCTGTCTCTAACTTTCCTCCTTTTGTTTCTGTCTGTCTCTCCATCTATGTCTGTCTGTGTCCTTCATTCATAGATCAAAAGCAGTCTCTTGAGGTCACAAAATTATGGTCCTCTCTCATCATTCGGAACTGTTCTTTTTTTTTCACTGGTTATATTGAGATTTCAAGCTGTTTTCTGGATATCTGAGGAAGTGGTTCTGACAACATATCACATTCCCTTTTGTCTTCTGAAAACTTTTTGGCATTTACATAGATTTTTTTATGCCATTTTTCTGCAAATTTCACAGCCTCAAATTGCAAGAACTTACCCTCACAAATCTCAGGATAAAAAAATGTTACCATATATCATTCACCAACTTTTTTTTTATCAGGAAAATGGCGTAAGACGTAGATATACAAAATAGAAACACAGTAGGATCTTTCAAAGGGATCTCAATGCATGTATTTACCTTGTTGTAACCTAGTTGTAGTTTTCCAGGGCTCGTGTGGTCCCGTCTCCATATCTACACTTATCCAACTTCTCCTTATAGCTCTGCACACTCCTGGCCGATACTACATCCTCACTTAGTCTGTTCGAAACCTCTATATTTCTTTATGTCTCTCAAGCATCTTCCCTTCCTCAATTCTCTACTATGTCCTCTTGTGATCCTGTTTGTAATTCAGATCCTCCTTTAAAGCTTCCCAAGATGTCGTACTTTGATCCCCTCTCCTCCGCACCCTCACTCACCCTGTTCCAAACCTCTATATTTCTTTATGTCTCTCGAGCATCTTCCCTTCCTCAATTCTCTACTATGTCCTCTTGTGATCCTGTTTGTAATTCAGATCCTCCTTTGAAGCTTCCCAAGATGTCGTACTTTGATCCCCTCTCCTCCGCACCCTCACTCACCCCTCTGCACACCCCTCACAGGTCCAGGCCATCCACCCCTACGTAGGGAAGCAAGCCGATGAGCTCTCCCTCGAAGTTTCGGATGTCGTGAATGTCCTGAAGAAGATGTCCGATGGTGGGTGGTGGCATGTTGGTCCTTTGCATGTCCGTCTGTCTGTCTGTCTGTTTTGAGTGCTTGATAAGTGTACTGGTTATGTCTGCTTGCCTTGAATCTAACATTAAAGAAGCACTTAGCATGGCAGGATTAAATATATGCTTTCAAAAGGCATATACGTTTACGACATCCTACCATGTTTGTGCTTCTGTGTTCCATAAGAAATAGTTAGCATGGCAGGACTTAATATGTGTGTTCAGAAGGGCATATATTTTTATTTCTGCCATATTTATGCTTGCTTTACATTATAGAAGCAGTTAACTATGGTAGGAATATATATGTGTGTTCAGAAGGGCATATATTTTTATTTCTGCCATATTTATACTTGCTTTACATCATAGAAGCAGTTAACTATGGTAGGAATATATATGTGTGTTCAGAAGGGCATATATTTTTATTTCTGCCATATTTATGCTTGCTTTACATCATAGAAGCAGTTAACTATGGTAGGAATATATATGTGTGTTTAGAAGGGCATATATTTTTATTTCTGCCATATTTATGCTTGCTTTACATCATAGAAGCAGTTAACTATGGTAGGAATATATATGTGTGTTTAGAAGGGCATATATTTTTATTTCTCCCATATTTATGCTTGCTTTACATCATAGAAGCAGTTAACTATGGTAGGAATATATATGTGTGTTCAGAAGGGCATATATTTTTATTTCTGCCATATTTATGCTTGCTTTACATCATAGAAGCAGTTAACTATGGTAGGAATATATATGTGTGTTCAGAAGGGCATATATTTTTATTTCTACTATCTTTCTGCTTGCTTTACGTTAGAGAAGCAGTTAACTATGGTAGGAATATATATGTGTGTTCAGAAGGGCATATATTTTTATTTCTCCCATATTTATGCTTGCTTTACATTAGAGAAGCAGTTAACTATGGTAGGAATATATATGTGTGTTCAGAAGGGCATATATTTTTATTTCTGCCATATTTATACTTGCTTTACATTAGAGAAGCAGTTAACTATGGTAGGAATATATATGTGTGTTCAGAAGGGCATATATTTTTATTTCTACTATCTTTCTGCTTGCTTTACATTAGAGAAGCAGTTAACTATGGTAGGAATATATATGTGTGTTCAGAAGGGCATATATTTTTATTTCTCCCATATTTATACTTGCTTTACATTAGAGAAGCAGTTAACTATGGTAGGAATATATATATGTGTGTTTAGAAGGGCATATATTTTTATTTCTCCCATATTTATACTTGCTTTACGTTATAGAAGCAGTTAACTATGGTAGGAATATATATGTGTGTTTAGAAGGACATATATTTTTATTTCTCCCATATTTATACTTGCTTTACATTAGAGAAGCAGTTAACTATGGTAGGAATATATATGTGTGTTCAGAAGGACATATATTTTTATTTCTCCCATATTTATACTTGCTTTACATTAGAGAAGCAGTTAACTATGGTAGGAATATATATGTGTGTTCAGAAGGACATATATTTTTATTTCTCCCATATTTATACTTGCTTTATGTTAGAGAAGCAGTTAACTATGGTAGGAATATATATATGTGTGTTTAGAAGGGCATATATTTTTATTTCTCCCATATTTATACTTGCTTTACGTTATAGAAGCAGTTAACTATGGTAGGAATATATATGTGTGTTCAGAAGGGCATATATTTTTATTTCTGCCATATTTATACTTGCTTTATGTTAGAGAAGCAGTTAACTATGGTAGGAATATATATATGTGTGTTTAGAAGGGCATATATTTTTATTTCTCCCATATTTATACTTGCTTTACATTAGAGAAGCAGTTAACTATGGTAGGAATATATATGTGTGTTCAGAAGGGCATATATTTTTATTTCTGCCATATTTATACTTGCTTTACATTATAGAAGCAGTTAACTATGGTAGGAATATATGTGTGTCTTCAGAAAGGCATATATTTTTATTTCTGCCATCTCTATGCTTGCTTTACATCATAGAAGCAGTTAACTATGACAGGAATATATGTCTTCAGAAGGACATATATTTTTTTCTACCAAGCTTAGTTTTGTTACTAGTATTTGATTTTAGGTTTGTTAGATAAGTTTTTTTTATCAGCGTCTAACAATTTTCAAAGTTATTTTTTGTGTATATGTGTATGATGGTGCAAATGTTACCCCCATCAGTGTTTTGGTGTTATATACATTTAACTGCATGGTTCTAGTGAAGCTTTTTATGCTTTGTATATTTTACTAACTTAATAATTACGTGACCGTTGTTTTAGCATAATTCAGCTTGTAACAGCATGATTTGGCAGCATAGTTTTAACTTTATATTTTATCCCAGCTTATCCAGTAAACACTTTATGTAATACTAAAACATATTAATGAAGCTTTTGCCATCATGCAGCATTAGTACCGACGAGCTAACCGCATGGCCCCACACAGAGCAGCTTTGTTTGAGGCGTGTGTGTGTGTGTGTGTGTGTGTGTGTGTGTGTGTGTGTGTGTGTGTGTGTGTGTGTGTGCTAACCACCAGCGGAATGTTACTCACCCGTCGCTTGTCTCCATGCTAGTGCCAGATCTCCGCCTCTCCCCGCCCCGGGACTCCTGTCGGGCTGGGAGAGTGGAGGCGTAGCGAAACAGCCTCACTGCCTTCCCTCACCCCCCGACACACACCCTCGGCAGCCCCCAGGTCGAGGCGTGTGGTGTCGTTGGCTTCATCAGCAAGACACGCACACTAACAGGCTTGGTAATGCCCCGACTAACTCCAGGAGCCATAGAATAGGATTGTCCAACTTCATTACAGGCGCTGTGTTGTTACCAGAAGAGCTGTGCGAAATTCAAATGCTTTAGGTTCTTCAAGATGCTGATGATACCTAAAGCACTCACTCACTAACACACACTTCACCACCTATAGGGGCTTCGTGGTGCAGTGGTTAGCACACTCGACTCACAACCAAGAGAGCCCGGGTTCGATTCCCGGGCGGAGTGGAAAAATTTGGGCGGCTTTTCCGATACCCTTCGCCCCTGTCCACCCAGCAGTGAATGGGTACAAGGTATTAATCGGGGGTTGTGTCCCGTCTCCTGGGGTCTGTTCCCTTCTCCTAAAATTCCTTCCCCTTCTGTCCCTCTCCGGCATATGATCACAGATGTTGCGCCGACTAAACGAAACTTTCCAACTTACCACCTACAAAAGCTAAGAGATGGCTGTAGAGTTTATCCTCACACCCCTATCCAGCATCCCTAACCCTTCAATCTCTTTAGGTTTACTCAGCATTCATCACTCGCTCGCTCACACACTCCACACCACCCACAAGCACATAAATAAAACAATATCGTATCAGTATCAGTTTGAACTTCATGTAGCTCTTTTGGTACGGACATGCCACCTCTGATCAAGGTGGCCAAACTCTTATTCTGTGGCTCCGACTAACTTTCCTCATATATTCCTGTGTTGGATATCCTCGGAAATGATGCCTGTCAGTGTTCAGGTACATTTATTATCTCATTGCAGGCCAGTACTTAACTTACGATGATTTTTTTATTTTTTCAAGGATTTGTATGAATTTTCTGTATTTTGAAGGTTTAGGTTAATTCGGTGCAGTTGAGAATCAATGAAAAACTGGCTTGACCGAATGGTAGGCAATCATCACTCTCAGTTATGATCATTTTCTTATTTTCAAGGATTTAACCCGGTAGCTGCGGGGACCATGTTTCTTAAAGGTCCCTCTGAGCGAGAAAAATGAGAAAAAATCATCACTCACGCAAACCATTTCATAATATGTATCAACGTTTTTGTGATCTGTTTATGTATCATCTATTTTTGGGGGTCTTTATCATGGCACAGATTTGGCCCGTCGCTGGTACACGGTAAAGCCACAGAATTGGCCCGTCGCTGCTAACGGGTTAAATAACTTTTCTGTGCCTTAAAGTTGGTTCAGTGTAGTTAAGAATCATACCAAACTTAATGAATAGGATTGTATGTAGGTAGTCTTCATTAACAGCAAGAATGAGCATGAAAGTGTGATG
Source organism: Eriocheir sinensis (assembly GCF_024679095.1). Classification (NCBI taxonomy): domain Eukaryota; kingdom Metazoa; phylum Arthropoda; class Malacostraca; order Decapoda; family Varunidae; genus Eriocheir; species Eriocheir sinensis. The sequence continues at coordinate 9,572,749 of NC_066571.1, forward strand.
CTAGACCAAACCACAGCGATGAGCATGACCCTAACACACGCATGGCTAATATCACTTACTGCATGACTGTATCTTAAGTTATCTCAGACACAGCTTCTTACTACTATAAAATGATCATCCATATTGCAGTCATTATCATCAGTATTATAAGACATTTTCAATTTTCATATCAGCTGTTTCTAAAGGTCAAAAAAGGGGTAAATCAGGTTCTAAAGAGTGTTTATTTAGGTTCACGGTACAGAATAGGGATTAAACTACCACCAGGGCCATAAAACTAATCCTGGAAATGTCCCAAACTCCTGCGAAAGCCTTGTCAATTACGTGAACTTGGTCGACGAAATGTTTAGCAATATGGCCCTATGTGTTTTCTGTAGCTACAAGATAAAAACATTAATGCAAGTTACTGTAGACTTGTTTCTTAGCTTACTTGCGAGGAGATTGAATAAGTAAAAGTGTAATGGATGAGCGAGTAATTGATGAATGAGAGGAAGAGGTCAAGGATATTGGATAGGGGTGTGAGGATATACTCTACAGCCATCTCTTAGGATACAGCCACACTGGGAGGGTAGCGGGATGCCTAGCAGGTCAGAGGCAAGAACAAACACGTTATACGAGTGGGCATACCGGACGCGGGTAGCGGGTTCCCTCCAAGCTTACCCACTCGTAGTAGATAACGTGTTTGTCCTTGCCGCTGACCTGCTAGGCAACCCGCTACCCTCTACCCTTAGCTCATGTGGGTGGTGTAGACTGTAGAGCATGCGAGTGAGTGAGTGAGTGAGTGAGTGAGTGAGAGTTCTTCCATCTCCCACACAGGCTGGTTCCACGGGGAGCGCATCAGAGACCAGGAGCGAGGGTGGTTCCCAGGGCGGTTCACAGTGGAGATATCATCCACCCACGTGCGGGCGAGGAACCTCCGCCAGCGCTACCGTCTCCTGGCCATCTCGGGTTCCCTCCTTGACGAGCTGAAGAAGGAGAAGGAGCGCTTTGAGAAGGAGGAGCGGAAGAAGGACCGTAGACGCACCCTCACCATTAAGGAAGTGATCTCCTCCCAGGCGCAGGCGATAAGCTAGACAGATGCTTGAAGGAGGAGCAGAAGAAGGACTCCAGACACATCCTCGCCGGCTAAATAGTGATACCCTCTCAGACATGGACGGCTAGCTGGACAAGTACAAGGCTCTGTGCGTCTCTGTGTGTCCTGTGAATGTGAATACTCAGTGGGGTGTTGACTGTGGCCTGACCTTTGCATACCGTGGTAATAATAAGTCCTCTGTGTTGTCGTTTTTCTCTTCAGCGGGAATTGAAGTGAAGTGGTGAGATATTACCAAGTTAGGGGTATTCTCTTTACATATGCCGATACCCAAGGAGAGTTTGTATATAATGAATTAAACATGTTACTCAAGTTTACAGTGATGGTGCAGTGAAGCTTGTGTGTGTGTGTGTGTGTGTGTGTGTGTGTGTGTGTGTGTGTGTGTGTGTGTGTGTGTGTGCGCTCAGACCCATAAGCAACTTCCTGGGCAGCATCAAGGGCCGGGTTATCAAGAGCATTGTGTTAGTTTGTGGAGTTTCAACGGAAATCTTGTGCAAATCTTTTTTATACAAGCAAGTGAAGTGTGTGTGTGTGTGTGTGTGTGTGTGTGTGTGTGTGTGTGTGTGTGTGTGTGTGTGTGTATCTCTTACTGTGCTGTCTGTCTCCTTGTGTCATGGGCTATACTGGGAGGTTGTTGTTTCTCCGTTAATGCAATATATGAGTGTACTACCTTACCGTAAGTCAGCCTAAGCATGCATACATACATATCCGTGTTCTATATATTTTTTACTTCATATGCAGTGCTGAAAGAAAAAGGTTTAAATATAGAAAGTAATGTGTATGTGAAAATATGCTTCCATTACCCGCATAACTTACAAGAGGAGTTTTTTACGTTAAAGCTTGAGATATATAAAGATGGAAGGAAGGGAGGGAGGGAGGAAGGAAGGGGAGGAAGAAAGGAAGGAAGGGAAGAAGGAAGGAAGGAAGGGAGGGAGGAAGGAAGGAAGGAAGGAAGGAAGGAAGGAAGGAAGGAAGGAAGGAAGGAAGGAAGGAAGGAAGGAAGGAAGGAAGGAAGGAAGGAAGGAATGAATGGAGTTATTACATTGTTATTACTTGAGGGAGGTTGGGCTGTGTACATACCGTCCTGTGCTGCGCAGGTGTATATATAATTATCTCGGGGACTCACCTGGGGAACCTGTTTTAGTAGTGTATAAAGTTTTATTATTATTATTATTATTTCCAGCCAAAATAAATAAATCGGCAAAAGTTTTTTTATTTTTATTAATGGTGTTTGTGAATAGCTGTGTTCTCTTCCTTTCTCTAATTTTTCCTTTTGATTGATTGATTGATGGATTGTTTATTGTTGGAAGTTAACAAGATTGGAGAATGGAGGAGTATGCCAACCCAACCCCCAGGCAGTACAGAGTGTGGTTATATAACAGGATTAATGTGTAAGTAGCGCCAGGAAACTAAAAAGATACAATGGTGTTGGACAAGTGATAAAAAAATAAAACCCTTGGTGTAGCCACGGGAGCAGACATAAGCGTCGCCAACACGCTAATCACTCAGCCACCGCATACCCTAAACCGTCTCTGGGACCCATATGAATCTTGAAAATAGTGTGCCTTGTCATTGATTCTATTTCCCCTTTCTTAAGCATCATTTTTTTAGTGGTATTGTTTGTCTATCGAGTTAATGGACTTCAATGAATTATACTCTATGTTTAAGTAGTCAAATTCTAATCATGCATCTTCAAGGGGAGTCCAATACTTTACATTCTCCTGCCCGGGTAATTAAAGGTTTTACTTCAATTTCCACTTAGTACTCTCGCCACCAAGTCAGCTTCTTATATATAAATTCTATACCGTCGACATCTTCAGTATTTCTCTGTTCCCATGGCGCAGCGTTGCCAGATTGTCGTACTCTGCCTCATATACGCCTCTTTCAGCCTAAAAACCATCGCATTCATAAAAATAACGATACCAATTTCTATTTATTGCTAAAAATGTTGGTTATAGAGGGTTTTTTATAGTCGTTATGCGTTAGAAATAGGAAAATCCAATGTGGTGTAAGCTTGAATTTTCGATCCGGTCATGGCGCCTCACTGCAAAGCTTCACTTGCGGAAAGATTCATCAGAGCATTCTAACACTCCAGATTTATGTATATACTATCTAAAAATGGTAGGAAACGAAAGGAGAAGCGATTTTTACTTTATAATCAGTCTATCACACCTTTGCCCTTCCCCGCCCACTATCTGTCAACGTTGCCAGATTATCGTATTCACCACATCGTCTCTTACTTTTAAGCCTCAAACTCTCGTACCTCCGCAAATAACGATAGAAAATTGAAGTTACCGTTAAAACTCCTATTTATTGATGTTTATTTGCTTGTTTTTGTATTCGTTATTGGTCAGAAACTGCGAAAATGCAATCAGTTTAATTCAGTTCAGTAGTAGGCGTGGGATAAGCCTTGGCATCGGGTCCCACTAGGCTGTTTCTTTAGTTGTGCTGCAGTTCATGTGTTTTTCTGTGTCTTGTTTTCCGGATAGTTTTAATATATTCTTTTCTTTCTTGTATATCTTTCATTCTTTGTTCACCAAAATGCAATGCGATGAGTACGATAATTTGGCAACGCTGCTACCCACCGTTGCCAGATTGTCGTACTCAGAGCATAGTATTTACCGGTTTCTGACGCCTAACTATTGCCAAGAAACATCAGAATCTAACTCTTTTAACGATAATTATAAATGCATTTCGTTATTGGAGCCCAGAAGACGGTTTTGGGGCAGGAAGTCGGGAAATATAAGCGGCTGAGTACCTGACCTGTCATGGCGGCGGGGGCTCGGGGTAAGGGCGGCAGCGGCTCAGTGTTTCACGGGTACTGGGTGATAGGAAGCTGCTGAGTCACTGACGGGAAGGAGAGCAGGAGCAGGAGATACCAGCTAACAGGTGAGTTGAGTTTCAGGTGTGTGGTGGGAACGTGGGGCAACACAGACGCCTTTTGATAACCTGGCCTCTTGCTGTTTCCCCATGTTTTTATGTTCTTATGTTCTTTGCTTCAGTGTTTTGAGGTGTTTAAAGTTTTGGTTATTTCCAAGGTTGTTTTGAGCCCTGCATTCTTTCCCATTGGAGGTTGAAGGCCAGTGGAATAAGTACAGAACATATGTTACAGCTGATCCACATTGATCCACATATACTCCACATTCTTACACAACGCATTGTACTCGTAACACTCACAATAATAAATACCAAACATATCACAGAGAGAGAGAGAGAGAGAGAGAGAGAGAGAGAGAGAGAGAGAGAGAGAGAGAGAGAAGGCCAGTGGAATAAGTACAGAACATATATTACAGCTGATCCACATTGATCCACATATACTCCACATTCTCACACAACGCATGGACTCGTAACACTCACAATAATAAATACCAAACATATCACAGAGAGAGAGAGAGAGAGAGAGAGAGAGAGAGAGAATTGAATGTGAAAAAGAATACAAAATGAATACAAAATGAGTTTAAGTACCTTGGATCAGTTGTGCAAGCATGGTGGTACAGAAGGAGAGGCAAGAGAAAGGGCATTGCAAGGAAGAAAGGTGGGAGGGTCTTCGCGATGTATCATGAATGGCAGAAGTGTGAGCATGGAGGTAAAGAGGGATTTGAGAAATACAGTAATAGCACCAACCCTCACATATGCAAGTGAAACATGGGCCTGGAATGAAAGTCAGAGGTCTAGAGTGCAGGCAGTGGAAATGAGTTATTTGAGGAGTGTTTGTGGTGTGAGTAGAGTGGATGGAATGAGTAATGAAAGGGTGTATGAGATTTCTGGAATGGGTCACATGGGTGAAGGGAAGTAAAGCGACAGACTTTAAAGTGGTTTGGTCACGTGGAGTGAATGGAGGAGAGTAAGATGACCAGGAGGGTGTATGTGAGTGAGACAGAGGGAGGGAATGTTAGAGGACGACCTCCAGTGAAATGGAGAGACAAGGTACAGGAGTACGTTAAGTAGAGGGGGAAAGATCAGTGGGAAACTTTGAGCAGGCAAGGAGGGAGTGCCTGAATAGAGAGAGATGGAAACTCTTCTGCTGTGGCCATCCCCTGGTGGGAGCTCCTAGGAACAGGCATCGATGAGATGATGACGACAATCATATTAGAGAGCAGACTAAGATAAAGCTTACCTGTGAAGGTAATGTTTGGCTAGGCCGATGCTACGCCTGGAGTACTGTGGACAAATCTAACCACAGAATTGCACTTGCTTGGGAATATGGCAGCTTAGTTGGTTCTTTTCAGTAATTTGTTTTCAGTGCCATAAGTAAAAAGACTGGCTCAAGCAGTGATCATTTTTATTTTTAAATTGTGATAAATAAAACATGCATCTTGAGAGAGATTTATTATGAAAAGTTTTTACAAGCAGTTCTTGGGGTCAGCAAACATGACCACTACTAAGTGTCTAAAAGTGTTGACTCAAGTTGAAGGATTAATGAGTGGATCAAAGGAAGGAGGCAGAGAACACACACACACACACACACACAAAGTGAGAGGAAGGTGTCTGGAAGGACTCAGAGTGTATGCTGGAAGGACGCTTAAATAATGAAGTAAAAAATGTCAGAATTAGATGATATCACACTCAGGAAACATTAGTATAACAATTGAAGGTAAAGTGGAGAGTAAATCTAATAAGGCAGTGTTCAAATTGCAAATATTACTGAAGATGAATAGTCTGAATTACTAAACAGCCTCTTATTGATTAAAGGGGGGTGTAGTTGTAACAATCATTATAAATAATCTACTATTAAATTTACCTAACATCTAATACAGCAAACAAATTCACACAAAGCTGTTCTTGATGAACTGAAAATTGGCACAATACATACCTAATAAACAGGCCAGAGTACATCACTGGAGATGCCACTCTTCAGTTAAAGCTTTGACGTCATGTCATACACCGAAGTTATCAGTTTTTTATTGGCCATAGACACCCAAATGGTAATACAATATTGCATGTGATTGTCATTCATTTATTTTTTCTGAAGCTTTCAAAATGATGGCCATGCATGATGTGAAACAAACTTGGAAGATTTGTATTTGGTATCATTAATTGAATCACCATAATCATTACATATTGGAATGTGTGATGTGTCTAAGAGAAGAGCCAGCAGTAAGGAGAGGAGGAGGCAGGGGTCTCCACTACCACATAGAAGCAGTTCCCTAAAAAACAGTGTGTATTTGTGCCAGGAAATCCTGCAGCTCTTGGTCCCACATTGAACCCTTCTTTACAGTATTTTCATAAAAACTCTTGGTCCCACATTAAACCCATCTTTACATAATTTTTATACAAGTTTACAAGATCATTTTTTATATGCAGAAATTACAAGAAAATTATGAAGTAACACTTTTGTCATACATATAGCTATTTTTTGTTTAACTATTAGCTCAATAACAAAATTAGATTCACTATAGTTTCAGCAACCTGCCACAAGATCACGTGGTTATCCCTCAATGATATTTTGTAAAGAACAGAATGTGTACCTTCTTTTCTTGCATCCATCAGAAAGCTCCGGTATTAAAGCCCTGCAAAAAGAGCTAAAGCATTAGACCATGGACGAGTTAAGGGCGAGTTTTCTCCCTACATAGCCTTCACTACAGTCACTTAAACCTAGGTGAGTTATCTTATGTTTTCTTGCAGAGACGGTGTCCTTTTGGCAGTGAGAATGAACAATGTCAGTACCAACCTGGGCACTACATGACCTGCTTACAAATACTCTTCCTGTGTGGTGAGTTTTGAAACTTTATTTTTGAAGAGTCAGCATTTCAGTTTTTTTTTTATATTATTTATTCAGAAAAACGTGATTAAACCTTGCTGTTTGGTTTTATACAGGAATATTACAATAGAAGTGGTATATTAATTCCATTTAGCTTGTTCGTACACTGTTTCAAAATGGTTGATAGAGTTTAGCCATATTTAGTGCTCAGGAAGGTACATGCATTGTTTCAGGAGATGGACACCATGAAGCACCACACCCACCACACACCACGCTGCTGAACCTGGACTCTTTGGGCTCGGTCAGGCAGCCTTCGCGTGTTCCCATGCAGAGAGCGAGTGAATGTGTTCAGAGACAAGGATGAGAGAACTTGTATGAACCTTAAAAGTTATACAACTCATATACAGATACTGCATATAAATTGTCTAACTTATTTACATTATCTAAAATACATTAGAAGCATGTGATTGTGAATAACGGTTCTACTATTAAGAAGACTCATGATTTATCTGCATTTTTTTGTGTGTGTTCTGTGCCAAATTTGGTGGAAGAGTGTGATGGGGAATGGTAGGGTAATATCACTGAGCAGATATTAAATGGTTCTTGACAAGATCATAAGTGTCATTCTCTTGTATTAACTTGCATGACAAAATACGTAATGCATTTATATTGTGGAAGTAAAAGAATGCAACCCTTGCAAAATATCAACACCACATTCCCTCAGTGATCCATTACTTTAAAACTATTGGTCCCTTAGGTACACATACATATATGAGTTCAAGCAAAGCCAAGTAAAATTAGCACCTTCATAAATATCACCACAATGGAAGAGTCTCTTAAATCTCACCAAACTGCATTTTTTTTCTAGCTTTGCACGTTGCATGATGTCAGCTAACTGGGAGGGACTTCCTAATATCTAGTAAGTACACTTCAATGTACATAGAGTAACAAAGTAGTCGGAAAGCAAAGTAGTGGACCCCAGTAATTGTGTGACTAAACAGCTATTATGTGAGGAATTTTTATTAAAGGAACATTCAAATATAGTATGTCTGTTCTTCTAGGAAATAAAATGTTTATGAAGCTATGAGAATGGTACATCTTGGCGGAGAGAGGCATAAAAACTTGCATTCATGAGAGATGGAGTTCCCTTAGCCTGGTGTTGGTGCCTAGGTTCTATGAGTGTCAGGCCAGTGGTGGCAGACTGAGCAGGAAATATCACTTTTCTGAGAGCACATTTTCATCCCTCCAGCTCTAAGTAGGTGAAATAAATTATGGAAAAGTAACCATCATGTAATTTTTAACTGGCATTGCCCCCAACACACACACACACACACACACACACACACACACACACACACACACACACACACACACACACTAGTCTCTTGAGACACTCTTCACTGTGAAATATGATGACATTCCCCTTGTTGTTTTCTGACCTCAGTGTGTCACAATAATTCTAAGATTCATGTCCAGTTCACTGTGTGCCTCGTCACTGATGTTGGAGTAGTCAAGGGGACGGCCTGTGATTTCTATATCAAATGTTTCTGGATGATGAAGGCGGCGGTGGAAGTGAAGGGTGGTGGTGCCGTGGTGGTGGTGTGACCGCATCTCAAAAACATCCTCCTCATTGCCCTTCACTATTTCATACTTCACATTGTTCTGCAAAGGAGGAAAATAGTCTTGATGATGTGTAGAACATTTAGCATCCTTGTCTGCTAATTTCTTAATGGATTTTTTTCTCTACTGCATGACTGTGCTACACTTTCCAGGTACCATGTTTGGACATTTAGCTTAAAATAACATCTTGTATTCCGGAATATTTCAGGGGAGTTCATCTTTTCCCCTCTTGACAAATTAGGTGCTCACAAATAAATCTAATCATTGTTATCCTTCAGTCCCTTATAGGTTCCCAAGGCTGAGGGTTGGCACTCACCTGAAGGTAGGTAATGGCTGGCTTCAGTTTGATCAGTCTCGTCCTGTGTCTTGTCTGGTCGAGAGAAACCTTCAGGACGATGGGATTCTTTGCTGCCCTCTGGGATATGCTCTCCTGCCGTTTAAACTCTGTCTCCAAGCTTCTTCTCACCACCTGTGTATGTGGTAAGTGATTTAGAAGTGTAATATCTAGCTTTATGTGACCAATATATACTGTTGTGCTTCAAGTAACATGGGTTTAGTGAGGTCTTGTACTTCAGCTACTGCACCTGTTAGTTATTTTCTATGGAAGTATTGCATTCAATACACAAAATTCAGTGTATTTGTATGAAGTAAGATACGTTTATGAGAAGTGGACGACTTACCTTGTGAGTTTGGTTATGTGCATGCACCAGCACTACCTCCTTGTCTGTAAAGTTGGATGAGACATGTGCCAGCAATATTGGGCTGACAATCTCATCTATGACTGAGCGCCTTCGTCTGCCTGAGGGAGCTCCCTGCCCGTTGAACTGTCAGACATTCATTTAGTTTAGGGGTGAGGTACATTTTTGGTGCGGTGAACATGTTACTATCTCACTTATTTTCATGTCGGTCAAATTACAGCAAATATCTTACCTTACAGGAGAAGCATCCCTCGGTTGATATTATATTTTCATTGCTGCCATGAGGGTCTTGCTGTCCAATGGGGAAGGTCGGCACTCCACCCAAGTCATATTGTGAGGCACCGTATCCATAGCCATAACCTTCCCCATACACCCCTCCGGCACCACCAACACCTCCAGCCTCACCAGCACCACCCCCTATACTAGTCGTGCCATAAAGACCTCCACCTCCATTGGTTCCTCCACCAACTCTGCCTCCACCAACTCCACCACCATATCTGCCACCACCAACTCCACCAACTCTGCCACCACCAACTTCACCACCAATTCCACCACCTCCCAACCCAACTTGTCCTGGTCCACCTCCTCCACCAATGTATCCACCTTGCAATCCACCCCCTGAAAACCCATCACCACCACCAAAACCACCACCACCACCACCAAAACCACCACCATTAACACCACCACCACCACCAAAACCACCACCTCTTCCAAACCCTCCTGGTCCTACTCCCCCAGCACCACCACCTGGAAACCCTGTCCTGCCACCTGCAAAGCCTGGCCCTGTTCCTCCAACGCCACCACTGCCCACACCACCACCAAATCCTGGTCCCCTGCCACCACCAAATCCACCACCACCATATCCTCCCTGGCCACCGACGCCACCACCGGGGAACACGCCCTGACCCTGCCCATCAAAACCACCACCACCACCATATTGTCCACCACCTCCTGCACCGCCATACTGACTATTCTGGAACCCGCTAACAGGGGGGTTGAGGGTGGACATGCAGTGGCCCTGGGAAGAACAAAATGGATGATATTTTTTTATAACTGTTTTGGTCATCTTAGGAGAATGTTAAGGTATATAAATGCACTTCTGTTGTCACTAGTATTAACTGACGGTAAACAATATATTTGTCTCAAGTTTTGCAGGGAATGAACTTGATGAGGGTTCTTACTGAGCCAATCCTGGAGAACCCTGAAGGGCAGCCACATGCTATGCTGTCGTCCCCAAGAGCATTACAACCGTAAGCACAGGGACTCGATATGCAGCTGTCATCCACCTGGTAAGGTTATGAAATTATGTCTGAGCTACCTATTATCTGCATTCTAGAGGTATTACTTAATAGAGCACATGTCTCAAGATTTTTGTTATATTTCACACAAATGTATTTCAGGAGCATTTATGGAGATGAGATTGTATGATAAGGAAAGCTTTAAAGCCGACAGAAGGAACCCTGTCCACACACCTGAATACAGATAAGGAGATCAAAGTTGAAGGAGTAACCATTAGGGCAGCCACACTTGTAGGAGCCAAGCGTGTTTTGGCAATCGGCCGGGCCGCACAAAGATGCCTGGGAACACTCGTCATCATCCACACACTGGTTGTAGTACTGGTGACGACGGAACCCATCCTGAAAATAAATTATGAGAGATTTTGTTACATTACATCATGCAGTTATTTCTTATGTCCAAACCAGTCATTATTATTTCAGATTTCTGCTTTCAGGTAATGATCACAGTTCTTCAACAAAGGAAAAATACCAATACAGTCATCCCTCAAATAGTACGGTTTATGTTTTATACTGATTGTCATAGAAGATCTTTTAGGATTTTTATATTTCCTGCTCATTGGGATATTTAAAAATCCTTAAAAATCTTCTTAGAAAATCCACATAAAACCAAAACCAAACTATTGGAAACCGTACTATTTGAGGGACGGCTGTATAGAGAGAACTTTCATGCAGTCACCCATTCCTAACTAATCCTGTGGTTGGAAAATATTACTAAAAACAAATTACCTCACAGCCCATGTCGCAGGATCCATCAAGACAGTCATCCGAGTCTATGCACATCGTCCCTGATGGATCCACCTGGTAGCCTCTCGGACACATGCACCTGAAGCTTCCGTGGGTGTTGAGGCAGGTTCCCAGAGGCCCACACAAGCCAGTTTGCTCCAGGCACTCGTTGATGTCTGACAATGGAAGGGATTTTACAAGTACAGTGGACACCATCTGCCTCCACACACCATCTCACCCCCTGACCTCGGCCAGTCCATCACCAGTCAGATGAGAAGTTCAGGCTGATCAGGAGCCACCAACAGCTCAGCAATAATGCCATGCAAGCCCTGAGGTAATCTATAAGAAGCATTTACCATGTTTTTCACCATATGAGGCGACCCTTAAACCCCCAAACATAAGCTTAAGTTTGCAGGTCATATCATATCTTCATTATCTGATTCTTACAGAAAGAAGCATTTAGTAGTAAATAAATTGCATGTTATGATATGCTTAAGCACCTGAAGTTGAAAAAGAAAATGACAGACTTCGTGGTGAGTACCCAACAGTGAAACAAAATTTTAATGACTTCGTACAATCGTACATATTTGTAAGAAGTTTATGAATCACACTACAGTTTATGGTACTGTAATTTACAGCTGATGAATGGTGGTATTTTGTGCTGCTTCTGGGTAATGGAAGTGTTTTATTAGGTGCAATTATGTCTAAAATTGCTCTCAGTTGTATTTTGCAAGTCTAGAGGCTCTTATTGTGGGGCATGACAGACATTTGTTGAAATTCACTTTTCACAGGAGTCTGTGTCCCCTAACTGCTGCAAACTGAAGGAGCACTGGTGTAACTGTCTTTGAGGGTGCTGACACTTGCCTGTTGTTCCTGTGTGATGGTTGAGGAAACTAGAGAGATCATGCATTAGGTGATATAGATTGTAAAAGTTTACATATAAATATAAAATAGATAGTTTGGAAACTGAATTTTTACAGTATTTTCTTTAACTAATTTGTATCTTAGGAATTTATAGACAACAAATAATTCACGAGCAGTAGCATTCACCAACTTACCAATACACTGCTCCCCAACTTCATTGAATCCTTGGGCACATGTGCACTTGTACGAGCCTTGGGTGTTAACACACTCATTCTCACAGGTGTGCTGGCCTGTGGCACACTCATCGAGATCCCGGCAGGTAATGCCATCAGGATTTAGTGTGTATCCTCGGGGGCAGGAGCAGCGGTATGATCCCTCCGTGTTCTGGCACGTGAACTTGCAAGGAGATGGTGTTTGCTCGCATTCGTTGACGTCAATGCAGCGGGTGCCAGAGTGGTCTGGCTGGTAACCCTTGTCACAGATGCACCGGTACGAGCCCATCGTGTTGATGCACTTGCCATTGCGACAGAGATTGGGCATCTGGCACTCATCAATGTCCAGGCCATCAATGGAGAAGCCAGCCTCCATACAGATTTCATCATACTCTGGAGTGCCTCTGCGTGGGCAGTGTTCACACATGGGGCCCCAGGCCAGGCCCATGGTGCAGCAGCAGTCCGCTTTAGTCACCTAAAAGATACCACATTCTTGAGTCACCCTTATTTCAACTTGTTTCTAAAACATCCCTTAAGTGAAAATTATATCAGTGAATAACAATATATATATATATATATATATATATATATATATATATATATATATATATATATATATATATATATATATATATATATATATATATATATATATATATATCATAATGGAAATTATTTATACCAGTGAAAGTAAGAGGCACCTTAACTAGGCTGTCACCAGTAGTGGAGCACATGCCACTGATGAGTTGCCTGAAGCAGTATCCCTCCCTCTGGTCGATGCACTGCTTGCCATCTCTGCTGGCAACAAAGCCGTCATAACAGTTGCAGCGGTAGGAGCCCTTGGTGTTGACGCAGCGCCCACTCTTGCATATGTTAGGGTTCAGTGCGCACTCATTGATGTCCTTGCAGTCGTCCGTCATACCTACCTGCAGCACCTCACACCTCAGTAATTGGCTTGTGGGCCTTGACACACTATCATCAAGTAGCAAATTATTTCATTCAGGTGTGTCTGGAGCAATTTTGTCATGCAGGTGAAAAATTTATTGCCAAAACTGTCTCATAAAGTCTCAACTCCCTTCCATCTCTTGGGATTAAATGCTACTGACAATAATAAGGTACTAACAACAATCAGAGCACACAAGGAAGTGCTTTTTTACAGTAAAGAGGCAGCTCAGGGCAAAATAAATAAATAAAAAAAAGAAGAAACAAAAAAAGTCTGCTGGCACAATGTTACCTGCTGGTAGCCATCAGGGCAGATGCACATGAAGGTTCCAATGAGATTCTTGCAAAGGAAGCGGCAGTTGTTGGCTGGTGTGTCGCATTCGTTCACGTCTTGGCAGTGGCGGCCGTTGGGAGCTAGGGTGTAGCCATAGGGACAGATGCAGCGGAAGGTGCCAGCCATGTTGTGACAGCGGAAGGCACACTGGTGACCCAGCTCCTCACACTCGTCAACATCCTCACAAGTCTTCCAGCAAGAAAAAGGTCATGTAGTTTGGCATCATTAAGATCTGAACATGCTAAAAATTCAAATGCCATCATGTAAATATAGATTGTGTGTCCCTACTTGATTAAGTCAAACATAATACATTTACTTACCTGCATTGGTCCTGGAGCAAATCCATCCTGACAAGAGCAGTCAAAGCCTCCCTCTACATTGCTGCATGTTCCATTGCCACAGACATTGGCCACAGCACATTCATTCTCATCTGAGAAATGTGTTTACTTTAACCACAGCATGAGATCCCAAAGGACTTTGGCTTTAATGTTCTTGAATTAAAAATAAGACAACAAATATAATCAAATCACCAAGGAAATGTTGGTGTGAGATAACGGCGTGAGATAACGGCAAGGGTAGCGACAGATGTTCCCTAAACTTACCAATACAACGTCGTCCAGAACTGTCAAGTACGTAGCCCATGGGACACTCGCAACGGAAGGAGCCGTCGGTGTTAATGCAGTCTCCCCCCTCACACGAGCCTGGCATAATCTCACACTCGTTGAGATCTGCCCCAGACTCTGACCGGCCCGGACCAAGGGGACACAGCTTCTCAAACTCAGCTGACAAATTAAAAAGATAAATGTCATTGGAAAAGGAATGGAACATTATATAACAAACTATGGATTTTATAAAAAGCATTGTTGAGATTTTGAAAATTCAAAAATTGCAATGACTAGATGTGAGGGTTAGACAATCATTTTATCTACTAGTTTACTGAGTAAAATGATAAGCAGTGAGGTTAAGTATGAAGCTTCAGACTCGAAATAAACAACAATGGTAAACCAAGATTGACTATCTAGTTTCATGGATACGTGTTTTGCTGGACCCCCCAAATATTCCATGATTGGACTTCCACAAGAAGAATATCAGCGTTTTGCACAGACCATTGCTGATCATCACTGCCATCTTATATGATGTCTGAGGTCTCCTTCAGTGCCTGCCCACCTTTTCTTTTAGCTTTCCCAGCCTTATTAAGGCCCTAGGTGCTGGTGACCACCTGTATCACCACCAGGGCACTCTCCCTTGTCACCAAATTGTTCAGAGATGCAGGTGCTAACAAACACACTCAAAAAGTCAAGGTTGCACACAGTGGCAGTAAAGAAATGACTGGGTGGCAAGGGCTTGTTCCCCGAGTGTCAAACCATGATGATACCATAGTGAGGCAGCCTATGTACATACGTGTAGTCCAGCTTCTTCATTCTTGCATTCCCTTAGCTTGTTAACTGAAATAGCCTTCCTTTGTCAGTATATCCTCGTACCTACATCTTGAATGTTTTCAAGAGGAAGCACCACTGCTGTCAATATGATTAGATTTTCCATAAGGAGACACAGGAGCACAACTCAACACAGGTCAATACAAAAGAAAAAAAAAAGGGCAGAGAATATATAGACAGCACTCACGTGAGCTGATAGGAGGGCAGCGGTCACAGTTAATACCCCAAGCAGCCCCAGAGGAACAGCAACACTCTTTTTTCAAGATCCTCACAGGCCGAGGATTCAGACAGATGCCTGTAGGATGGAGAAGAATGTAAGTTTCTCAGGGTTCTTGATCGCTGTCACCAGGGTGTGCAGGCATCAGTTACAGGTTGGCTGTCCAATTCGTCAATTACTTTTCTTACAGAGTTAATATAAAGTCCTTAAAGTTCATTACTATGATTCTTGACAGAGAAGTGCCTTTCTACTCTGATTCATGAAGTAGTGGAGAGGGCCACCATCTTACTAGCATGCTCCAAGCTGCTTTGTTGCTCCTACAAAATGTGGTGAGGTTGTATGACCATATTTTTGGGTCAGTATTTGAAGTAACACTGGATGATGTGTGATTGTGTAACTTACTCTTTTTCAATAAAAAAAATTCTCACGACTTGAAACAGTTTCTTATTTGCCAAGGCTTGACCCCTGTCCTTCAAACACGGAACATAATTCTAATGATAAATATATAGCAACCTATTTATGTATATGTTGATTCAACGGCTAAAAATGTTACTCATCACTATATTTGCAAACAACTATCTCTTAAAACACAAAGTCTGTTAAAACTCGCCCCGCTCATATGTCTCGTAACATTCTTCCTGACGGTAGTCAACACACTTGGTTCCATCTGGGCTGATCTCAAAGCCAGGGGGACAGATACACTGGAAGGTTCCCTGCTGGTTGATGCAGTCACCATTCTCACAGATGTCCTCTACTGTTCTGCATTCATCCACATCTGCAACAATGATGCAAACAATAAACACTGCCCTGCCATTTTCTGTTAAAGACAATGCTGCAGATAATCAGGTTGCCATTGAACTCAATATAAGAGTACGTACCTATGCAGGACATTCCATCCCGAGATAGAGTAAAGCCTTCAGGACAGTCACAGATAAAGGAACCCATCAGATTCTGGCAGCGGCCAGGTGCAGGACAGACGTCTTCCCGCTGGATGAAGCAACAAGATGACCAACATCAAGAACAAGCAGTTTTTATTACAGACAACAAACATTATAAAGGTATAATGATAAATTAGCTTGCAATCACTAAAAAAAATCACTAACTTCATTGTTAACCCATTGCTAAGATAGAACCAACTCTGCCCATCAATAACCAGGCTAATACAGACTCCAGACATAAGCTGCCTCACCTCAGAGCATTCATTGATGTCCCTGCACTGCTCACCATCGGGCGTGAGAGTGTACCCGTCGGCACACTCACATACAAAGGAGCCTTCAGTGTTGCGGCACCGACCGTTGACACACAGACCCACATTTATGAGGCACTCATTCACATCTGTAAAGGTAAAGCACGCCCAGGTGCTGCTAGTATATCATTGTGTAGAACATGTAAAATTTTATTCAAACACACATGATTACCCTCTTTTCTTTTAGACACAGCTAATGGCATTGTTATTTTCCTTTGTGGTTAAGGGAACTGTCCGGTAGATTTCTATTTTCAAAACTGTTTGACAAAAAAATCTGACTCCTTTATGTCTTTTAGACCTGAATGATGTGAGAATGTTGCAGAAGTTTCAAAAGGTTGTGATGAATAGAAAAAAAATATATGTATATACGTGTAGGAGAAAGTGTCACAATGAGGCAAGACAAACTTACAACACAATGATTGAGATAAAGTATTAAAAACAAAGAGAGACAAAGATCATGTTGCCTTACCAATACAGTCCCGGTTAGGACCAACGGTGAAGCCTCTGAAGCACTGGCACTGGTAGGAGCCCATAGAATTGATGCAGGTGCCATTGTTGCAGATGCTGGGTGAGCGGGTGCACTCGTCCAGGTCAATGCAGGATGAGCGGTCAGCGGTCAGCACGTAGCCGGGGTCACAGATGCACTGGAAGCTCCCTTGGAAGTTGTTACACACTCCCCGCTGGCACACACCTTCCTGTTCACACTCATTGATATCTGGAAGGAAATTTTTCATCACAGTATAGCAATTTTTCGGGTATGATAAAAACTATCTTATAAGGGTTCAAGTGCCTGTGCAGAACTTGATTTATTGAGGCATCATTTCTCCCAACCATTCCAATCCCAGACCACTTACCAACACAGTTATTGGTGAGTCTGTTGATCCTGTATCCTGTGGGGCATGAGCAACGGTAACTGCCCACTGTGTTCTCACATTTGGCTAGGCCTTGGCAAGGTGTCAGCTCATCACACTCATTGATGTCTGAAACAAACTCATATGTTGATACACTTGATTTAATTAACTAACGAATCAAAATAATAATTATCCTATGACGCACAAATATTGCCATCATTCTTATGGGTTATTTCATGGGAAGTGTAAACTAGAATAGTCAAAGTTTGCCTCACCTACACACGTGTGGCTTGGCTCATCGTAGCGGAAGCCAGGGTTGCACTCGCAGCGGAAGGATCCCATGGTGTTGATGCAGCGGCCATTTTTGCACATCATGTGGCCCATCAACTCACACTCGTCCAGGTCCTCCGGCAGACCAGTGATGGGGTTGAACACTCTGCCAGGGTCAACTTCACCTGGAGGAATAACTGGCCGCTGAGGGGCAAGAGGGTACCTGCCATCGGGGGGGAAGGCTTCATCAGGACCTGGGTATCCTGGTCTTCTATCATCAGGTCGTCCAGGGATTCTTTCACCGGGTCTTTCTGGCCATCCAGGGATGTGGTCACCAGGTCTTTCTGGTCCTACAGGACCTTCACCTGGCCGGTCTGGGTAAAATTCACCCGGTCTTCCAGGAATGGGATCACCTGGACGGCCTGGGGGATAAAACTCGCCAGGTCTTCCAGGAATAGGGTCACCTGGGCGGCCTTCAGGATAAAACTCCCCTGGTCTTCCAGGAATAGGGTCACCTGGACGGCCTGGGGGGTAAAACTCGCCTGGTCTTCCAGGAATAGGGTCACCTGGACGGCCTTCAGGATAGAACTCCCCTGGTCTTCCGGGAATGGGATCACCTGGGCGGCCTTCAGGATAGAACTCCCCTGGTCTTCCGGGAATGGGGTCACCTGGGCGGCCTTCAGGATAGAACTCCCCTGGTCTTCCGGGAATAGGGTCACCTGGGCGGCCTTCAGGATAGAACTCCCCTGGTCTTCCGGGAATGGGATCACCTGGGCGGCCCGGGGGGTAAAACTCTCCTGGTCTTCCAGGAATGGGGTCACCTGGTCTAATAGGAATAGGGTCACCTGGGCGACCTGGGGGGTAAAACTCTCCTGGTCGTCCAGGAATGGGGTCACCTGGGCGGCCGGGGGGGTAAAACTCGCCTGGTCTTCCGGGAATGGAATCACCTGGGCGGCTGGGAAGCAGGCCAGGCAGCCCAGCGCCTGGCCGGCCGGTGTAGCACAGGTCACTGTAGGGCACTGTTGGGAGCAAAGAAACTCATCAATTTTACCATTATTTGCAGGCTAGACCAAGCATTCATAACACACTATTTGGCTGCCATAACTGTGTTCTGCACCACCTCCACACCACACTGTTCCTCACCTTGTTGATGCTCCTCCACAGCACGTTTGTTTCCACTGCTCCTATTCTTCCTTCCTTCCTCGTGTAACACCAGAGTTACATTTACTCATTCCAAGGCTACCAGGAACCATTCATGAAGACTTTGATGCCTTTATGACCAACTACCTTACACCAATCTTGGATTTAAGATCTCCAGCTATTTCTTCTGCTCTGCCTCACAAATCAATCAATGGGGGCATACACAGGGGGGATCGCGTCGCCTCACCCGCCCTACAGTGCAAAGTCCGGGGGTCCCTCCTGCCAAGTCTCCATGCAGGCCCCCTTCCCACAAAGGCATCTCATTATTTCTCTCCTTTTAATTATTATTACCTTACATGTTTCTTTAGTGATTATTATGAAGACAAGCATTTGACTGTCTAGCACAAATCTGCTTTCTAAACTACCCTTCTATGGATTCTATCCCTCCCTCTACTTACCTCCACTTTCCTCTCTGGCCGATCTATCTGCAGTGCTAGACGGTCACTGTTCTTCTCCAAAACCTATTAACAGTGTTGTCCCGCAGGGCTCTGTCCCATCTCCCACTCTCTTTCTGTTCAATGATGATCTTTCCAAAACAAACCGTCCTGTCCACTCATTTGCTGATGACCCGACCCTACTCTGCATTATTCAACTTTCAAAAGAAGGCCATCTCAACAGGAATGATAAGACTCTAGACTGGAGGCTCCAGAACACTTAACTGTAGACCTTTATGTCATTTCTGAATGGGACCTCAAAAACTTATAATTGCTTCACCTGTCCACTTGACACAATCTTCCAAACGCTCACCCCTATTCTTCTATAACACTCAGCTGTCTATCCATAACTCAAAATCTTAACTGGAAACTTTATATCTCCTCTCTTACTTAATCAGCTTCCTCGAGGTTAAGTGTTCTGTATCGTCTCTGCCAGTTCTTTCCCCCTTCCTAGATGGTATCTATATACAAGGTCATTGTCTGCCCTCGCATGGAGTATGCATCTCATGTTGGGGAGCTCCACACACACAGCTGTCTTGGACAGAGTGGGGTCTAAGGCTCTTCGTCTCAACTCCCTCTTACTGACAATCTTCTATCTCTTATAATCTGCCGTAATGTTGCATCTATTTTTATCTTCTATCAATATTTTCATGCTGACTGCTCTTCTGAACTTGCTAACAGCATGACCCCCCCACCCTCTCGTGGCCCTGCTGCACACGACTTTCTACTCAAGCTCATGTATATACTATTCAAATTCCTTTTGCAAAAATAAAACAGCATCTTCAGTCTTTCATCCCTTTCACTGGTAAACTCTGAAACAGCCTTCTTTCATCTGTATTTCCTCCTGCCTACGACTTGACCTCTTTCAAAGGAAGAGCACCCACCTGAAATTGACCTCACTTTTGGCCACTCATCTGCACTTTCTTTCACAGGAGCAGTGATTAGCAGACTTTTTCCCCATTTACTTTTGGCCTTGAGCTGCTTCCTTTACTGTAAAAAAAAGGATGTTTGAGCCTTACTTGTGTTCTTTGCTGGACATGGCTCGCAGTTGAAGCCCCAAGCGGCCCCCATGGAGCAGCAGCACTTCATCCTTGTGATTGAAGCCCTCATCGGCATGGTGCACACCCCATCATTGTACTCCATGAAGCAAGTCTCCTCTCTCATGTCAATACACTCTGCCCCATTAGGAAGCAATGTGTAGCCGTCAGGGCATTCACACTCATAGCCGCCAATGGTGTTGATGCAGCGACCATTCTTGCATTTACTTTGATCTGCACATTCATCAAAATCTGAAATGAATAGGAAAGGACAAGACAGGTTAAATATTTTAGCACTTGTAGTGGAACAATATATATCCAGTTTCCACAAAGGTATTTAAATGGTGAATATTGTCTGATGTGGAGGAATGGAGAAAAGTTTTCATAGAGTTTTGGGCAGACATCAAAATTTGATTGCCCCACCTCGACTAACATTAGTGTAATCCAAGCATCGAGTCAAGAGACCATTTTACCATCACGGAATGTGTGCTTAGTAAAAGTACTTTACGTGAGTTCAACCTTTTCTATCCTAGTGTGATATGTCCCTTCTAGTCACTTCATGCCACAAACTATTTAACCCCTTCGCTATGGTCACAGGGCTGTACCAAAATGACTAACCTACACAGAGAGAGCCGGCCTCGTTCAGTCTGTAGCCCCGGTCACAGGAACACATGAAGGAGCCAAACGTGTTAGAACAACGTCCATTCCCACAAAGGTTCTCCATTTCCTCACATTCTTTAATGTCCTCTAAAATTACCTGAAATAATCAAGGATTAGAATTGCTTTGCATGTAAGGAAAGCTGTACTCACACCATCTTTAACCCCTTCACTCTGGGACGGGCGCACCGTGCTCAGCGGCTCAGTACGGGATTCAATTTGCTGCTGTTCTTCTCACTCATGCAGTTGCCGACAATTAATTTTTGTCTTAGCATAATTTTGTCTGCTTTGCTTATTGTCCTTGTCATTTTGCTCTATGACTCACTCTCATGATGACATTCAATATTTGGTACAGAGTAAAAATATACATATGTATGACTAATCAAGCCACATAATGAATAAGTCCTTATCTGAATATAAAATCTAGCACTGTGCATGAGGCACATAACTTTCCAACCAACTCATCACCAAAGAATAGCTTCAAAACAACAGTGAATGACATCAGACTCAAGTCCCCAAGTACAGGATTCAGTCCAGAAAATGAGAAATAAAACTGTGGCATTGGATCAGGACACTTGTCAGAAAACATGTCTCCATAAACTCCCAACCTTCCTCAACCTCCCTCATCTCTACCTCAGGGCCCATACTTATAAAGCTAACACCTCGTCTCAGGCTCGTCTTAAGAGCCCAAACCAGCCCTGTGGAATATGAGACTGTTTTATGATTGAATGATGACCAAAGAGGGTGGAGCCAAGATTTGAGTGAGTGAGGCATTCCAAGGACACACTGGTCTTCCTGTAACCCAGTCCGAGACTCATGTTCCTCCAAGTCTTGAGCACAGAGGGATGATGCGTGAGGTGCGTCACCGAATGGCTGTTCGGGTGAGCCATGACGCGCCTCATGCATCACCGTAGTGAAGGGGTTAAAATGATGAGGGTATTGATCTAATCATCACTCAAGACAAAACATCTTACACATGAAGCATGAAGTTGTTTTGCTATATGGAAAAGTTCCATTTAGGAATGTAAATTTCTAGCATGGGTAAAGTTGTATATTACAAGAGAAACTTTTCACTGCAAACTCTTCTCATAACGTACAGTGATTGTGTTTGGACGGAATCCCTTGCCACCAGGACACAGCTGCTGGTATTCATCGGAGTCTTCGGCTGGACACACCTCGCAGCGGGGCCCCCACGCCTTGCCAATGGAGCAGCAGCAGGTGGAGCGTGTCACAGGGTCTCCAAGAGGATCGTGGCAGATGCCGTGCTTTTCTCTCACACTGAGGACATCCAAGAAACACTCTCCTTCACGGCGGTCTGTTGAAGACAGTGTTGGTCTGAGACACTCTTGAGGTGGTAATGGGAAAAGAAAGTTATGATGCAGGAGGAGTGTCAAACATGAGAAATGGAAGCTTATGAAGCACCTCTAAATAAGCTGAGGTATACTGATGATGCAGTTTTCTTGGTTTGATCAGTGAAGACCTTATACACATTTCTGATGATAGAGAAAATTACAGGAAGTACATACCAATACAGCCATCACCCGAGTCAATGAGTTCATAGTTTGGAGGACACTCGCACTCGTAGATTCCCTGCTGGTTGATACACGTTCCGTACTGGCACACGTCTGGATTGTCACACTCGTCAATGTCGGTGCAATTACCTCCCGTCGCATCAAGGTGGTAGCCAGTGTCACAGATACAACGAAACATTCCAAAGATGTTCTCACACTGGCCATACACACAGAGGTTGTTGAACATCTCACACTCGTCTATATCAACACAGTCCAGTTCATTGGGGGGGTCTGGGTGCATGAAGCCCATCTCACAGTCACACTGGAAGGTCCCTGGGTGGTTCAGGCAATGGCCATTCTCGCACAGGGTTGGGTCCTGCGTGCACTCATCTATGTCCTCACAGAAGGAGCCGTCGCCCCTGAACCCGATATCACACACACACTTGAAGGAGCCGTCAGTGTTGATGCACTGAGCGTCGCGGTGACAGCCACCGTTGTTGGTGAGACACTCGTTGACATCCCGACAAGTTTTCCCATTTCCTGAAAAAAATTAATGACAAATAATTCAATCAGCACATCTCAGCACAAAGAAGCAAGGTTTAAGAAGACGGTCTGTGAATTTAAAAAAAATTGAGAAAAACTTTTGATATTTAGTAAAACACATCAATAAACTTGTTACAGCTTGATCCATTTTTCAGCGGAGTTTTAAAGTGTAATAAAAGAACTACTACTCCAACTTTTACGTGTCACTGCTGGCTCCTTCACCACCATCGCTCCATCCCTCATTACCCTGAGCTTTGTGAGCCGCCCCTCCAGCCACTCCACAGACAACAATGTCATCACCCTAAACTCTTGAATAACAGTATTATAGATTTCATATTAATAACTCACCTGTGAACCCGTCTCTACAATGACACTCATAGGTGCCATCAATGTTGCTGCACTCAGCATTCGGGTCACAGCGGAACGTTCCCATGGAACACTCATCATCGTCAGTGCATCCTGGACCAAGCTCAGATTTGACACTGTAGCCGTCTTCGCAGCGGCAAGCAAATGACCCGGCAACATTGCTACACTTGCCATTCTGACACAGGTTGGGGTTCATTTCACACTCGTCCACATCTGCAGATAAGAATAATTTCAATCATGTGTAGTTTATATTGACACTGAATTAAAATGTGGAACCCTAATACCTTGTTTTTTACCACAAGACATCACCAGTCAACTCACCCAAGCAGCCTGGACCGTCTGGGTCGGGAAGAAGGCCGCCCTCACATGTGCAGAGGTACGTCCCGGGAGTGTTGGTGCACTGGCCTCCAGCGCAGATGGCTGCATTTTCTGATTATGAAATAGGAGGTGCAAGTGTTTTTTGTGATAGAATACTTTGATTTTGATTAATATACTGTTAGCTTCATTCATGAAATACAGAGTTTCTTTTGTGAACTTGCATATAGCTCTTTTAATGTTAAATTCAACTGGAAATACTTTACTGAGGTTGGTGTGTAAAATAATTAATTTTTAGATATTTAATTAAATCTGACACTCCAGGCTTTTGAAGGCTGGATGACATACCATCACCATCAGTAATTCCATGACAAGCAGGCACTGAATACACTTAATGCAGATATCAAGTCCAAGAGCTTGAGCATTGTCCAGTGAACCGAGTCACATAAGCATCAGCACACCACTCCAGTCCTTCAGACCACAACTCAAATTATGATACAAACATGAACGCTCACCCTTGCACTCGTCCACATCGGAACATGAGCGGCCGTCCAGCAGCAGCATGTACCCAGTGGAGCAAGAACACGAGAAGAGTCCCGGAGTGTTGATGCAGACGTCATCACAGCCACCATTATTGAGGCTGCACTCATCAATGTCTGTAAAAAGACAGGCAACCAAAATCTTGGATGACAAGTTTCTCTTATATCTTAACAAGTTAAGTATTATATTATATTAATGTATAGCTTATGTGTAGGTGAACCGATACAGCATAGCATGAATGCACGATGTAAACTTTCTGATATGAAAATGGATTCTTTCATGAAGAAAAAATGTCCAATCAAAATGGTAAAATTGCCTTAGTGAAGTATAAATACATTGGCATGTGAGCACAACACGACTATATAAAAATGCAAATACTTAGTTTTCACCAAATTATGTTGCCTTCTATCAATGTAGTCAACGTTAACAGCAATAATAATCATCAAACTCATCATACTAATGAAAACCAATCAGTCAGCACCCACCTTCACAGTGAGACTTCTGGCCAGTCTGCTGGTAGCCATCATTGCACATACACTGGTAAGTGCCCATCATGTTCTCACACACACCGTTGGAGCAGATTCCTGAAGTACGAGAACACTCATCAATGTCCTTGCATGAGCGGTGGTCTGAGGAAAGCTCGTGGCCCGGTGGACACTCACACCTGGGAAAGAATGACAACTTCTATCTTACGCTACAAAAATATTCCAAGTGCAAAATTATAATGGATCAGCTTCAAGCCTGTTTGTCGATATTCAAACACAGTTGCTACAAATGGCACAACAAATTAACAAAGAGGTAAGAAGAGAAAGGACATAGTCAGTGCCAAGATAAAAGAAATTAAAGAAGGCTTCCATTACAATGCTAATCTATGGATACACCTTGCCACAGCCCATGGATCAAGAAAGCACATACAGAGGATTGATACTTACATACATACATACACAAATAAAGACATACAAACACACACACTGTTGGCCCTCACCCAACACAACAATAACGGTAGGTTTCTGAGCCTGTTGTGCATGATGAATTTTGGGCTCAGTGAAGTTATGGTGAGTTTGAACAGTAATACAAAAGGGTCATATTCCAAGGTCCCCCCTGATCCCTTACGTACCTGGCATGAAGGCCTAAAAACAACAAACTTGGATAAAATGAAAAATTAAAAGATTGCCAAAGTGTACACTAGCTTCATGCAGACAAAATTTACTTCCTACCTCTGACCAACTTGACTCCACTCTCAAAGATGTAAACTGTCTTTATTTTTTCAGTTAGTGTCAGCATACTGATATTCTTGCCAGAGGCCTGAGGTGCAGGTTGTTGCAGGCAGGTTGTTTATCAGACATGGTAGAGCACAAGCAGCCAATATAGGGTTGAGAAGCACATGATAGAGCAACACTAGCCAGGCCACAAAAGAGAGCCTATTGGTGCTTTGGGCAGCAACAAAAAGATAAATAAATAGATAAATACAATAAAAAAACTAAGACTAGCTCCAGGAGCACTACAGTGTGGGTGGTGCGGAAGAGTCCACCTGCCAGCTGGTGCAAGGAGGTCATTCTCACTGGATGGAGAAGCTTGCTTGCTTGTGTACCGTGCATTGATGATTTGTGCAAAACTGTTCTACTGAGAATTTTTTTTGATACATTACCCGTTAGTGCAGATTGAATTGTGGAATTGGTGTATGGCGAGGGCCAACAGTACATACATACATACAGACATACATGTGGGGTTAGTGAGAAAACTCATAGCTTTCCTGTTCCATACATATTGAAGTAATACTTCTCATGTTCAGGAGGGGACAATGTCTAGGCAAGTCATCATAAAAATGAGACCATAAAAAAATTATACCCACTCCTGAAATAGTGGAAAAAACATGAAGAGTGGAGCGCCACATCAACCGACAATTTACTCTCCCGTCCCAGCACTCACCTGAAGCTGCCGGGCGTGTTGATGCAGCGGCCGCCCCTGCAGAGGCCGGGTGTTCTCTCACACTCGTTGATGTCTGCAAGTAAAGACCAAGACATTTTTATGTTTAACAATTAGTAAAATAAGAAATTCAGTGTGCACAACATAAGGGCTTGCATGTTTCAGAACTCACCCATGCAAACTTGCATCATCATGGTGGACTCAAAGCCCGTGTCACAGTCACACATGAAGGAGCCGGCCGTGTTCTGGCAGGTGCCGTTGCCGCACACGCCGTGCATGATGCCACACTCATCAATATCTGAAAAATGAAAGGAAGTGTGTCTTTAAAATTTATTATACAATGAACTTACCTCAATCTTTTTTGCTGAACAAGGCAGAATAAACATCCATTCAAATAAATGAATAAAATTGAAGCTGCATCAGCATAAGGAAGCATTGAAACAAGAGGAACCTCACCCAGGCACTTAACGCCATCCTCATCCAGTGCATAGCCTTGGTTGCAGCGACACGAGAATGACCCGATGGAGTTCCTGCAGCGACCATTCTCACACATGTCGGAAAAGGTGATGCACTCGTTGACGTCCTTTCGTCCTTCGTAGCCGTAACTTTTGGGACAAAGCTCATCAAAGGCGTCAGTGCCTGGCCGTGGACAGCCCTCGCAGCCCTCGCCCCATGCCCGGCCCACCGTGCAGCAGCAGGCTGACTTCTTAAAGAGTCCCTAAAACAGAAACAAAACTAAACTTGAAAATGCTGGATACGTCCCTGGTCAACCATTTTGAGCATAGCCTTTCTTGGGCTGATGTAAGTTTTTGTACATTCTTTCCCTGAGAAAACTGAAAGCTTAAGATTAGATCAAAGAGATTACCCAGATGATATATTTAAGTAATCTTTTCATGATGCCATTGTTCAGTACAGGTGTCCCTCAATATTCAATTGAATTAAGTTCCTCAAAAAAGTCATCATAATTGAACAACTGCATATCTATAACATAATTACATGGATCAATGGAGATATGTTTCTAGCCAATAAAAAGTAATTACAAATTGATAATAAAAGGGCCCCACAAAGATAATTTGCCTTACAAAATTATTTGATTTAATTAATTTTACAGCGCTGCGGCAAAATTACCAACTTATCATCGCTAAATTAGCTGGCTGTTGTCAACGAGTTTCTTGCTTCCACAGAGGCTGTGATTCAATGGGTGTAAACATGGTGGCCACTCCCTGCACACATCACCAAGGTAGTCCAAAGACAGAATGAATCCAGATCCAGGATCCAGGCAGTAGAGATAAGCTATTTATGAGGTGAGTGTGTGTGGTGTCAAGATGGATGGTTTATGAGGTGAGTGTGGTGTCAAGATGGATGGTTTATGAGGTGAGTGTGGTGTCAAGATGGATGGTGAGAACAATGAAAGTGTTTGTGGAAGCTTTGGCAAGTCTAGCAAGGAAGAGGAAACAAACTGTGTAGTAGAATAAAGAGGAGGGTATCAGGACGCCTCTCCTCCCAAAATTGACCTTTTGGCCATTCCTCTGAATGCTTTTTAAAGGAGCAGTGAGTAGCGGGCTTCTTTTTCATTACTGTTTCCTTTTTTTTGCCCTTGAGCTGTTTCCTCTGCTGTAAAAAAAAAGAAAGGGGCTAAACACAGTGCCTGCAGATGCTTTGGCCATCTGGAGACAATGGGAAGGAATGAGCTGACAAAGAAACTATACAGGAGAAAGATTGATGCTGTGAGTGCAAGAAAATAACCCTCAGTAAAATGTGAAGACAAGATGGTAGAACACCAGAGAGAAGGGACAGAAAAAATCTTGAACTGGAGTATCCAAGGACAGAGTGTATGGATAGGAGCAAATGGAACACCCTGTTTTGGCCATCCCCAAGAGGAAGGTCAAAGGAATGGGTTACAAAGTAGATTGATAGACATATCTGTAGAGCATGAAATATTGTTTTTTTTAGCTAGCTCAGACATCCTAGAAATATACATTTTTTTTGTAAATTTATCAGTCATGTTAAAGTACAAAATAAAATGACAAAACAAAAAATGGAGAGAAAGTTACATCCATAGGCTTGCTGCACAATCCACTCCTGTACTCCAGGTAGCAAGTTTCCTCTCGCAGGTCAAGGCACTTGGTCTTGGTGTTGTCCAGAGTGAGCCCCGGGGGACAGTTGCAAGTGAAAGAGCCGTCAGTGTTGACACACTCACCACCACCTTGGCAGATGCCAGGGTGGAGGAGACACTCATTGATGTCTTGGCAGGTCTTGCCGTCCATCTGGAAACATTAGAACATTGGCTATACATGTTTCTCATTCATATCTGAGCTAAATAGTTTAACTCCAGCTTGGATTCAGGCTGGCAAGCAGTTGGATAGATGGATATGATTAAATTAGTTTCATTGACAACAAATAGTATGTAGAAACACACCTTTGCGAAACCAATACGACAGTCACAGTCCTCTGGCTTGCAGATCTCGCATGGTGAGCCCCAAGCTTTGCCAATGGTGCAGCAACACTCGGCCTTGAGCGTCAGTTTGGGGAGGTTGTTTTCACAGCGTCCATCCTTGACTTTTGTCCAGCAAGACCCTCGCCTGTTGTCTGGAAGAGAAAAGTACTGCAATGCCTACCACCCCATCACTCAGGAAGTCCTTCCCAATTTCTGTTTAAGCAAAAACTACTTCAGCTCTTCCTACACTCCTACATTTGCCTTTCCTTCCTTGCACGAGTTCATTTATTTAACAAACCAGAAACACGCCACATAGCAAGTCTGCTATCCTTGTCAGATGACTTTCCCATAAATACATTAACAGTATGTACAAACCTCTCACCATTTTAACCCCAAAAAATTCCTTACCAATGCAGTATCTGCCAGTGGAGTCAACTATGGTTCCCTCTTCACACTCGCACTTGTAGGAGCCAATCACGTTGACACAGGTGCCCCCAACACAGGCTTCTTCCCCGAATTCCTTGCACTCGTCTATGTCTGCACAAACCCGTGTGGCAGGGTTGAACTGGGTGCCTGACGGACAGATGCACTGATAGCTTCCTGGCGTGTTCCGGCACTGCAAGAGGACACAATGCAGCATCTCTGCACAAAAGGTAATCGTGGTGTATGCATAAGTAATGCTACATTTCCCCTTCAACACTGCAGGTATGATGTAATATCAGTGGAATACAAGTCTTACCCAAGTGACATGAAAATACAGTAAACCTTCGCTTTTACGGACCTCAGTATGACAAACTATGACTTTAACAACCTTTTTTGCCTTACTAGTATGTGTAGAGATTTACTGAGCAAGTTTAGTAATTGCGGGATTATGTTTGGTGGTGGGCTGCCTCAGCATGTACCAGCACATTGGTCATTGGTCAGGGCTGTAATTTCTAGGGGGGCTAGGAGGGCTATAGTCCCCCCAGTGTCTTCTATATTAGCCTCAAAATGCCTGTAAATGTGCTAAGTTTTTCAAATAATTTTCCCTGCCTGTGCATGCTCGCTTCGCTCCTCCTCCTCACGCCCACCTCATGAACCTATGAAGCCTTCTAGCCTCCCCCCCCAAAATCTGCCAAAATTACATGCCTGATTGTGTTCAATGTGTAATTATTGTTTTAATCTCCTGTATGAGTGTAGTATTTGTGATAACTGCATGTACACAAGTGTACAAACATTTATCTAACATGATGAACAAGTTTTGTTTTATATGGAGACGATCAGAAATAGTGAACTTTCAGCTCATATAACAAAGTTCAATATATATCAAAAGTTTGAATACCTTGGATATAACAGATTTTCAGATATAACGTCACCTCTTTCCTGCCAATTGGTTCGTTCAGTGTGTGAATTCATCTTATACAAGAAGATTTACCTGTCCCCCATCACAGAGCAGATTGTCAATAGCGCATTCATTGATGTCATGACACTGGCGGCCGCTCTCATCCACAGTGTAGCCAGTGTTGCATATGCAGCGGTAGCCACCCTCGAGATTCTCACATGCACCATTGCGGCAGATGGGCAGGCTGAGAGCACACTCATTGATATCTAGGGGGAGAGGGATTTCAGCATGAAGGCATGCAGTCTAAAGACAGTATCAAGTAATAAGAAACAAAATGTAAACTGTGACTTTCCAACCACACTGAAGCTGTCCAGCCTTACCGTGACCCTCATGCGTTGTGCCTGAGCCATGGGGACAGAGGGAGAGGAACTCGTGTGTTCCAGGCAGAGGGCAAGCTTGACAGGGCGTTCCCCAGCCCATGGGCTGCCCCAGGATCACAGTGCAGCAGCAGCAGGCAGACTTGGTGGTGGGGGTGGTGGAGGGATTGGAGCACTGGCCATCCCGGAAAACAGCATAACAGAAGTCTAACTTGGTGTCTGGAATGATTGGGTTAAGCATCAGGCATCTCATAAATTACTTGGCTTCAGTGACTACTGCCTTTACTCTCCTAACACATGTCATTTTGTAAATCACATTCCTTCATGTAGAATCCTTGTTGCCTCCTAACATCTCTTAATTACTGTAATTTGGTCTTTCATATCTCCAAGTGTTATCTTCTGACATTCTAATGTCTTCCTCTTCAAAATTTCTCTTGTTATGTGAAAAATGGCAACAGCATCTTAGTATATAAATGAATAATGTAATTTACTTTAAAATAATTTCAAAACCAAGTTAATAATGAAATACTCGTATAACAATGGTAAGTGTATATATCATTAGTTTATTACCTTCAGACATCAGTAATAGTTGCAAATGTTTTTTTCACAGGTATTTCTGTTTGTGTCAAGACTTGTCATTATTAGTGTGTGTCATGGCCTTATGGGTCAGTGCCAAGACCCAACTTACCTAGACAAATCATGCCGTTGACTCCCAAGGTGAAGCCAGGAGGACACTCACACCTGAAGCTTCCATCTGTGTTGATGCAGTGGCCATTCTTGCATGGGCCAGATTTACACTCATCTAGGTCTGTCAATTTCAACAAGGTATTTATTATGCCAACATGATATACACACAGTATAGTCAGCCTTCAACCTTCAAGACTCCACTGTGGTGAGCCAGGACCATGAGAGTGAATTCCACATTGGTAAAATCCCATTTAACTTTGTTAAGTGCCAGTGTATTGACCTGCCTGAGGTGAAAAGCCCCCAAAACCCACTTAGATGTGGGGTACTTCTCTGGCTGACTGGTTAGAGAACTGGTTTCCGAACTGGCTGATGATGGGTTTGATTCCCAGCACCTCGGCGCCTACCTGATACCTCTAAGTCATTCTCCCGGTGCTCTGTGACTCAAAGCTAAGTACCAAACTAGTATTGGCAAATTCTATTTGTCTTAGCTTGAGGTAGAAGTTGGGGAGCTTACCTGGTAATTCACTTCCTTTGATTTCAAGTGATTTCCTGCAAATTTAACAAAATTTTCCTACACTGATACTAAATTCAGTAAATGAGATGGAGATGAGCATTGAGGCCTTGTGTAGCTTTAGCAAATGCCTCCAACTTCACCTTTACCTTCTACAGTGATGAAACCCACTGCAGTGAAAACACAGTTGGTGGAGGGCTGACAGTACAAGCATCTCTTGTTATATGACTCGGTTGCATTCCTAAAAAAATGACTGTGAAGTGGCCAATCATATTTAGATTTTTGGTAGGAAAAGTTAGGGACCATATAAGTGATCAAACCAATCATACAGCGCCGGAGAATACTGTAACAAATACGTATCATCTAACTCATTAACACTTATCAACCTGTGCAGGATAACTTGGGAATTTTCTTTTTCAGCCTTTATACCTTCTATTGTGTATGTGTCATCAAACAGGACAAAGTAGAACTGGCCGAGAGTTGAGCCAAGCAGCAACTTACCAATACAGGTTTTGCCCGATGGAGAGAGTGTGTAGCCAGGCTGACACACACACTTGAAGGAGCCGTCAACATTGAGGCATGAGCCGTGGTCACACATCCCTGTCTCACTGCACTCATCCATGTCTGTACAGAAGCTGCCGTCTGGGGCGTGTGTGTAGCCGTTGTCACAAATACAGCGATAACTTCCCTCCAAGTTCTCGCAGCGCCCAAATAAGCAAATGCGTCGGTTTTCTTCACACTCGTTGATGTCTGAAAAGTTGTGGAATTATATAACCCCTTTTTCTGGAAGTGTTGTCATTTACTGAGGTCAGAAAACCCAGTTAATAAAATATATACTGTTATTGTAAATTTATAAAAAGTTGATTATTTAGAAAAAATATCAGAACATCAGACATTGCATAGAGGAAAATATAAAGCTGATATGAACGCAGTGGCTACAAGATGAGTGTTCTCACCGATGCAAGCGAATCCTGATGAGGAGAGGACATAACCCTCACTGCACACACACTTGAAGGAGCCGTCCATGTTGGTGCAGACTCCGTTGGCACACATTCCCGTCTCGCTGCACTCGTCGTGATCTGCAGCAGCAAGTTACACTAATGTGGTTACTCCAAAAGAGGAGCAAGACAAAAATTGAAAGTTACACATTCAGCTGCTCTAACTGTAGATATTACATGTACTTTCAAACTTGGTACAAAAAAAACACATACACATGGATAATTGCTATATATCCCATACACCACCATGCCTTTACTCAGTAGAAACCACTCTGAATAGTTTTAACAATACCTCTGTCATCACAACCAAACTGGTTTATCCAAGGAGCAAGTTGACAGAATTTTAGAGGAGGGATTTTTCTTTGAACTCTATTATAAACATGTAGACTGTAAGTAGAAACACCTAAAATTTTTTGAAAATGACTATTATTTTTCTGGTTTATCATCAAATAAAAAGCATTTGCGTATTTGTTTGCTTTTCTACCTAACAGGGAAAAATTGTGTGTATGCAGCATTCTAAAGAGACCTGGAGTGAGACCAGACAGTACCAAGGCAGGAGAGGCCATCCGAAGAAATATCAAAGCCAACCGGACAGTGACATCTGAAGCTGCCCTGAGTATTGTAGCACTGGCCCCCCAGGCAGGCACCCTCGCGGCACTCATCCTCGTCTGGGGAAGGAAAATGGTTACTTCAGAATCAAAACCTTAATTCTCTTGCTTTATATTCTAAGACAGTGTAAGTCACCTTGATGGGATTGAATGTAAAATCATGCTCCATAAAACAATACAGTACTGTAGAGGTTCACCTTCACATAAGTCATCATCAGAGTTGAGCTCATAGCCATCATAACATTCACAAGTAAAGCCGTCAGCAGTGTCAACGCAGCGGCCGCCACTGCCACACAGTTCAGGGTTGAGGGCGCAGTGATCCATTGGTGGGTGTTTGTAGCCCGCCTGTTCACACATCCTCTGGTACCTCTCTGAAGGAGGACCGAGGGCAGTGTTAAATTTAAAATTCAGCAGCAGGTTGTGCTGACACACATCAGACAACTTCAAATAATAATCTCACTTAGTGCCCTGAAAAAAAATGCATGTTTTGCTTCCTTTTATGTCTTTAATGTTTGTTTTGTGATTAAATGAAGGATTTTGAAACGTGACTGATAGTAACGGGGCAAGATCTGGCATCCAAGAGCACGAAGCTTACCCTCGCCAACCATGGGGCAGGAAATGCATTCATTGCGTCCCTCTCCCCACGCCTTGCCCATGTTCTTGCCACAACAACATGCCTGCTGGGTGAGGGGGATGGGCAGTGGCTTCTTGCACCGGTTGCGGCCTCGGATCTCTGTGTAACAGAATCCCTGCCGGGTGTCTGTGTTGAAAAAGAGAAAATTCTGTTGAGTATGCATGTCATGGGATTCATCTTCTATATTTACTAGTTCCTATACCTTATAAAGTAAAGTAAAAATGCAGCAAGTGCTAAACAAAGTTTAGGCTTCAGATTACAGTGCTACATTATTTTATGAATTTTGGCATCCAGTATGAACACATGTGAGATGCTGCTGCTGCTTCATCAGTACCTAAGCAGCTCTTGCGGTCCTGACTGGGGATGTAGCCACTGTTGCAGCTGCAGTAGTAGCTGCCGTCAGTGTTAACACAGCGGCCGTTGAGGCAGGTGTCTTCGTCATCACATTCGTCGCGGTCCTCGCAGGCGTTGGACTCGGGGTTTCGCACTTGACCCTCGGGACACTCACACCTGAAGGACCCGTGGCTGTTGACACAGATGCCTCCCTCGCACAAGCCGGGGATGGCCCCACACTCATCAATATCTGAAATAAGATAAAATATGAAGACAGAGATTTTTTTATTTCACTTGAAGCTCCACCAAGTCTAGCCAGGTAATCAGTTTGCATTACAACCAACAAGGGATCCAATATTTCTAATGCTTTCCATCTCATTGAAAAATATATATGGATGATGAGACATGCTTACTATTACATATATATAAAACACAACTTACTTAAAACCTATGGCTCTTATTATGTTTTACACATGAACAAAAAAAACATACCTACACATTGTCCACTGTGAATGTTCTTGAGGAATCCTTTGTCACAGTCAAGTCTCTGAGGACAGTGCTCACAGGGGTGGCCCCAAGCCTTACCAATGGTGGCACAACACAGCTGCTTGGTGCACACCACACCCGGCAGCTGGCCTTGGCACATGTCATGCTGCACCTTGGTGAAGCACGGCCCTGTCCGGTAGTCTAAAAAGATGTGATGATATTTATGGGTTACCAAACTGCTGGTGTTAGGAGGTGTTTTGTAGCAGCACTGGGACCTGACAGGGAGGGTTTGAGGCTTGGTTCTGGTTCTTACGTGTAATGCACAAAGTAAGGGTTAAAAAAGATATGTTGGCATTTGGATATATGAAGAGACAAAGCTTAACCCGGTAGCTGCGAGGCTCATGTTTCTTAATGGTCCCTCTAAGCGAGAAAAATGAGAAAAAATCATCACTCACACAAACCATTTCATTATATATATCAAAGCATTTGTGATCAGTTTATGCATCATCTATTTTTTGGGGGGGTTATATCATGGCACAAATTTGGCCCGTCACTGCTACACGGGGTAATATTAGTACAGAAAATTATTAATAGGAGTTCCTTATCTGTGTAATACAATCATCTCAAAGTGTTTTATGCCTACACATAGTAATGACAAAAAAAGCCTTCCACTAATGTCTAGCATCCACGCACTAAAATCCTGCACCCCAAACCGTGACAGAAAGTTAGCCTGCGCTTAGCCTGCCACACACCCCTCCCTGCCCCAGCCTGCCACACACCCCTCCCTGCCCCAGCCTGCCACACACCCCTCCCTGCCCCAGCCTGACACACACCCCTCCCTGCCCCAGCCTGCCACACACCCCTCCCTGCCCCAGCCTGCCACACACCCCTCCCTGCCCCAGCCTGCCACACACCCCTCCCTGCCCCAGCCTGCCACACACCCCTCCCTGTCCCAGCCTGCCACACACCCCTCCCTGCCCCAGCCTGCCACACACCCCTCCCTGTCCCAGCCTGCCACACACCCTTCCCTGCCCCAGCCTGCCACACACCCCTCCCTGCCCCAGCCTGCCACACACCCCTCCCTGCCCCAGCCTGCCACACACCCCTCCCTGTCCCAGCCTGCCACACACCCCTCCCTGCCCCAGCCTGCCACACACCCCTCCCTGTCCCAGCCTGCCACACACTCCTCACAGGTCATCTCACCGTCGAGTCATGCGTACTGTTATCGCCTGGTAGTAGCTTGTTGGTGCATTCTTGAAATAAAAAAGCTTACCCTTTAATTCGTCCAACCTGTCACTGAGCAACATGACTGGTGTCGATGTTCCTGTTGTTGCTGATCGAACCAATTAACGGCGTAAGCTAAACGGTCACCTCGATCATTAACCTTTTACTCAACTTTTAAACGGTTGCAGTAATTCCTGTACTAAATTCATGCACAAGTGGCTGCCGCGTCAAATTCAACAAGCGTCGAGGTCTATCCACGCGAGGCGAAGCGAACAAGCAGTGTCGAGCGCGATCCGAAGCGTTCCGAAAAGCTCCCCCCCCGCCCTGCCTCTTGCCTCTGTCAACTCAGTAATTTGTCCGCCTGTTTTCTTGGTACATTCTTCACTTTGACAGCCGAAGGTAATCAACCTATAATTTCATCCACGACATCTAAAAATAATGGAGTTAGTTGTGTTGTTCACTGGCACCGAAGCCTGTATACATTAATTGCTTATGATTAATATGGTGTTAAGGAATGGAGGAGAAAATTATGCTTCGATTCGACACCAACGGCACTAAGGGGATACACGATTAATCCTGACATGATCACAAGCCGACTGGTGGCCGAGGAGCGGGTCACTTGATACTTACCCACTTCACAACGCCTGCCGGTGAACCCGTACACGCAGGCGCAGCGGTCCGGCCCGACGCAGCGGCCGCCGTTGAGGCACGGCTGCTGACACACAGCGGCTGCAGGGCGGCAGAAGGTTAGGGATGCCAGGGCTCGCCAAAAATTGGTAAAAGTGTGACAACCCTGAATTTCCCTCATCAACTGTAATAAAATATCGTGACTGTTCACACCTCATTTAACCTTATAGTTTGTGTGTCCGATCTCTATGGAAATCATACCCTCTGACTGCTCTTTCCAGTGGATTGCAGTGATTGAATTACTTGCTGTACAACCTTTTAAACTTTACTATAACCCCCCTATCTTCAACTAGCAGTAAATGCTTTAATGGTGTTGGTGTTGGTCTTTGCCCAAACAGCCTACCATTATACAGATTTCATGAGACAATCGTGCAGCGTAATACGTTCTGCGGACCATGAGGTGGTGGGCCTGAACCGCCTGACACTCATCATAATTAAAACAGGATAGGATTGGTCCGTCTCTGATTAAAAAGTAGCCCGCCCCGCGCATGACGTAGGGTGGGGCTATACTAGCTCTTGGCCCGTGCTGCCCCCTAGCGTTCATCTTGACCGAAGTCGCTGAAGTTATGTAGGGTCAACTGAAGATCTGGGCAGCATGTGGGTAATCCTCCGCCACTGGGCGATGATTGAAAATTGTCAGAGTGAATCGGTGACCACTACTATTACTACTGCATGCTACTATTACTGCTAAAACAACAACAATAATAGTAACAAAAACAACAACTACTACTACTACTACTAAAATACTGATACTATGAGCACCCTTCTGACCCCCCCCCCGGTCACCTGCCCTACACTTACACTTACCTTGCCTGTCCCCCGACCCCGGGTACGTCACTCTGCCGTTGACGATGGTTGCGCCAGGCCCCACCGGCACACCCGGGACTCCTGGGCCTCCTGGCACGCCGGGGAGCCTTGGTCCTCCTGGCCCACCGGGAAACCCTGGTCCTCCTGGTCCACCGGGAAACCCTGGTCCTGGCCCACCGGGAAACCCTGGTCCTCCTGGTCCACCGGGAAATCCTGGTCCTGGCCCACCGGGAAATCCTGGTCCTCTTGGGCCACCGGGAAACCCTGGTCCTCCTGGCCCACCGGGAAACCCTGGTCCTCCTGGCCCGCCAGGTCCGCCCACAATGCCTGGTACCCCTGGGCCTCCTGGTCCAACGCCGATACCTGGTCCTCCTGGTACGCCCGGTCTGCCGACAACGCCTGGCCCTCTCACGCCCGGGCCTCCAATCACTTCTGTCCCGCCGGGTCCTACGCCGTTAGTGTATACTGGCGCCACGCCTCCGTTGGTTCCCACTCCCACGCCTGTCCCTGTTCCTGGCCTTACACCCCCATTGACGCCTCTTCCATTCCCTACTCCATGCACTCCTGTTCCTGGTCCCCCAACGCCACCACCACCCCCGACGCCACCCACTCCACCAGGGCCGCCGGGGCCGCCGATGCTAATAGTCCCGGGACCCCCTCCATTGTAGCCATTCCTATACCCGTTCCGGCTTAGGCCATTCCGTCCGCCGAGCCTCCCATTCCTGCCGGAGCCTCCACACACCTGGGAGATGGCGCCCGTGGGACAGATGCACAGGTTGGGACGTACACAGCGTCCGCCCTGCCCGCAGTTCCTCACGCAAATGGCTGAGGAGAAGAACAGAGCACGCATGTTAGACGATAGGCACGGGGCAATGTGGGAATGAGTCACACACACACACACACACACACACACACACACACACACACACACACACACACATTTCCGGTGTTATGGTAACAATCATCGAGCGAACCATCACCAGCAAAAGTAATAAGAAATATAAATGACACTAAAAGTGTAAGTGTAAGTGTAGCTTGTGGGTCCACCTCAACTTTCTTCATTCTTAGCGGCGTTGTATATTGAATTACAGAGCACTACCCCGCCACCCCCTCACCGTGCTCGCCTAACCCAGATACCCTCCTGAGTGCTTGTCCCTCATTCTCCCGGAACCGCCCTTTTCCTCCTACACAGCTCCCTCAACTCCTTCGGCTTCCTCCCTCCACCTGTCTGTCGGCTTCAAACCTCTTCTATCCATCTATCAGGCTACCTATTCATATATCTATCTACCTATGCCCCAAATCTATGCATCTATTTATATTTTGCTCAGCTGCAAACAAACAAAATGAGCAACGGGGCGTAATTCTATTCCTTCAGCAACAGTCGGAAGAGAACCCACTTGGTGTCGATGCCTCCAGTGTTTGTTTATCTAAGCCGGGGAGAGTATGGGCCAAGGCCGCGCCCTGCCTGCCCTGGCCCGGGGTACGCAGTCACGCCCAAGGATGTCTGTGGGAACGTCTGCTGCTGTCTGCCAAGGCGCGCGAGGACGTCCCGTAGATTTTGTAGCTGGAACGGTTCGTCTCGCAAACACTCGCTTCGTTTTATCTCGGTGAAATGAACCTCAGTCTGTCTGTCATATGTATTTAGATTCTTGTTCTTGTTCTTGTTTTTCTTCTTTTATATCCTCTTCTTCTTCTTCTTCATTCTCTTTTCTTCTTCTTCTTCATTCTCTTCTTCTTCATTCCCTTTTCTTCTTCTTCTTCTTCATTCCCTTTTCTTCGTCTTCTTCTTCTTATTCATTCTCTTCTTCTTCATTCCCTTTTCTTCTTCTTCTTCTTCATTCCCTTTTCTTCTTCTTCTTCTTCTTCTTCTTCATTCCCTTTTCTTCGTCTTCTTCTTCTTCTTTGTCTTCTTCTTCTCTTAATTGTCATCGTCTTCTTACTTTGACAATAACCAACATGGAGTGTATATTATTGGGTTCTCCTCGGTCCTCTGTCCTGAAGTCACACAAAGTACTGGGTTGCACAGTCTCTCCTGGGTCGCCATCTCCAACAGCCAAACAAACGAATACTAATGAATCAGAGAGACACACGCTGAACGCAATGCTATCAAGGACTAACAGCGGGTCATGGCGGTAGTACTGCATCAACGTAAACTCGATCGCATAAGGAAAACGAAGAAATCAACGCTATGGAAGATGGAAGTGTTTGAGTCCGAGAGATTCACCATAGTCTTCCAAATATGTCAAGGCCGGTCTGGCGTAGACTCCCGCGGGTCTTTTCCTCCCCTCTCCTCTGCCACACAGTCCCAACACCTATCCCTTCCTCTCATATGTAAGCTATAGGTTACATATGAGAGGAAAACTTAGGTGTTGGGACTGTGAGGCAGAGCAGAGGGGAGACTATAGTGCCCCGGTACCAAGACTTTCAAAGGGACATTCTTGAACATTTCGGCGCCCAAGCTCACACATTTGACAAGGCTTTCGTAGGTGTTTTGAGCATTTCCAGGGTTACTTTCATGACCCTGGCGATAGTCTGACCATTCTTCTCTATCATGAACCTAATAAAGCACTCATAAGAACCTGACTGGTCTCCTTTTTAGTCTTTGGAAACAGTTGAAGTGAGAATGCCGTCCAAAAAATTTCCTCACTGTTTTTTCTACCATTTGTTATTCTTGTCCTGTCATCTCCTTTCCTCTTCTTGCTAGACCGTTTAGGTACGAGATTTCAGTGGCAGTTGCCGTTGTTTTTTCCTCGCTTTTTATTCTGCCCTTGTTTACTCCTATTCTGCTATTAGTTTTCCTATTTGTTATTCCTGTCCTGTCATCTCCTTTCCCCTTCTTGCTAGACCGTTTAGGTACGAGATTTCAGTGGCAGTTGCCGTTGTTTTTTCCTTGCTTTTTATTCTGCCCTCGTTTACTTCTATTCTGCTATTAGTTTTCCTATTTGTTATTCCTGTCCTGTAATCTCTTCTTGCTAGTCTGTTTAGGTACGAGATTTTAGTGGCAGTTGCCGTTATTTTTTCCCTCGTTCTTTATTCTTTACTCGTTTACTCCTAGTCTGCTATTAGTTTTCCTACTCTCGTTCGTCTGTTTCCGTGAGAGATGAGCCGAGACGGTGACTTGGTACTTGACGCCAATCCCGCCTCAGGGCCATGCAGGAAAAGCCTCGCTGATGCCTAACCTCAGCGAACCCTACTTGAGATGTCACTGCTAAGTTGCTAACCTACATTCCGCCGCGGGCCGCTCACCATATTCACCGCGAACCCAAAATGGACCTTAATCCCTCCCCCCCCCCCTCACCCTCCCGGCGGCTGGCCTTCATCAGTGTCGAGGGATGTATGTGTCCATCTCATGCCCTCTTTTTTCTTCTTAAACTCTAGCATTCTTGATTTATTCTTCTACAGAGAGAAAGGGAAAAAAGTTTACATAATTCTTCGTTAAGTGTTGAACGAGAGCGGAAGAATTCACAACCAGCTTTTGAGGCGAGAGCGCAGCTTAACTGAGACTTGATCAGTGGAACATTCATTTTATCCTCATTTTATCTCAAGAGTTGTTTCTCAAGTGTATTTATCCTTCTTAGTGTTCTTTAATCCTTTAGAATATATACACATTACGATTTAAGCCATTTTCATTATTTGGTTTGATACAGTTACTTAACACACCACTACTGCATTTTTCCCCCACGGCGCAGGTAAAAAAAATATACTGAATAAAAGTCTGGACATGTACAACCCAAAATCTAATTATAACAAGTCTAGTCACTTCCCGCGAAAATCCCATCGGGGCCGCGCGCACGGTTGCCAGATTATCGTACTCAGAACCGCGTATTCATCTGTTTCTGGCCCATAACTGTTACCGAGAAACATCAACAATTAACCATTTAAACGATAATCATATATAAAGGCAGTTATTTGGGTGATGAAAGCAGTTTTGGGGTCGGAAATCGGCAAACATAAGAGGCAGAGTACGATAATCTGGCAACGTTGCCCGCGCGTGACGTCAAGTTTATCTGCCACAAAAAAGACAGATCCGAAAAAACAAACCAAAAACCGAACATATGCACTGAATAAGAACCGAACGAGAACCATGTAAAGCAATACGCACAAAATAACTACTAAACAGCAAAAGAAACGATATACAACTTCCTATAACATCGTAGCCACAGAGCAAACAACGTAGCTATTCACCACAAGCTGCAGAGAAAAACCCCCGCATCCTTTTTTTTCCCTCGCTCGATCCCTCTCCGCTGCGGCAAAGAATAACATTGGACAGCATTTTTTCCCTCTCCATTTCACGAGATATCTTGGCCGGGGGGAATCTTTTTGCTGATAAGGTAAGGGAATCTCGAGTCTCGGGTTCCCTTGACAGACCTCGGGGAAGAGATAGCGGTGAGGAGGAAGAGGAGATAAAGGGACTATGCAACTCTTTTTCTAAGGATACGAAAAACATGGAGCCGAAAACAGATCATGTACGCGTAGAGAACACGTAAAAGTGCATGAAGGAACGCCCGGGATGGTAGGAACGCAAGAGAGAGAGAGAGAGAGAGAGAGAGAGAGAGAGAGAGAGAGAGAGAGAGCACCGGTATACTCACGGATGATGCAGAGGTTGTTGGTCGTCTTCTGCGTCCAGCCCGGGCAGCAACTTCGGATCCGGTTGCTGTTGGTATTGCACACGTTGGGTCTGGCGGGGAGAGAGAGACGGTGTGAGGGAGGCGGTCGAAAGAAACACTAATAAGAACTTAAGAACATAAGGGCATATAGAACCTGCCAAAGAATGTTGCTCGTTTTGACACACACGCAGTATTAAATCTACTTCTGTTACTGCTGCGGCTGGGACATTACTACTACTACTACTACTATTACTACTACTACTACTATCTTCCTTCTATTATATCTTTCACTCCTCCTACTGCTACTAATGCCTACAACTATTACTATCATTAACCTCAACACATACAGGAGGGTCAGGTCAGGTTAGCATCAGCCTCGATCCTCAAAACCTCCTCTGACCTCACTGCTTAGATTTCTCCTTAACTATCTGGCCCACCGATACCCAGTGTTGCATATGCATGGGGGTTATTCCTGGCCGCCACGCACGCCACGACGCTCGCCTCTTTTCCCGCCGGCGTGAGAAGGGAAAGGACGAAGTGTGGACAGAATACGCGGCCGAGATTATAACCTCTTTGGTCTGTTAGTTGTCAAGACACTGAGACTCTGCAGTGGTTATTAAAGGCGCAGATATTTGTTAAGCATTTTTTCTGTTATTTTTAGAAGCTTAAGACTCTGCAGTGTTTAGACTTTAGTATGAGACTTACGATCGCTTGCACTTACGACCAGACCAGTAATAAATAGGGTATCAGGATTCCTCTCCTCCCGAAATTGACCTCTCTTTTTGGTCACCCCTTTGACCTCTATTCAGGAGCAGTAAGTAGCGGGCTTTTTTTATATATTTTTCTTTACGCCCTTGAACTGTCTTCTTAGCTGTAAAATAAATAAATAAATAAATAAATAAAGGTAGACAAAGATTTGCTTAGCCTAACTTTTTTCTGTTATTTTTTTTAAGAAGCTCAAGATTCTTCAGTGGTTATTTATAATACATACATCTGTTCAATCTATTCCTTATTCGGTTATTTTTCAAGAAGCTGAAGACTGCAGAGGTTACTAAAAACACAAATATTGGTTTAGTTTTGTGTACAGAATAAGCTGGGACGGTTAATCTGATCTGTTAGTTTTGTCCAATGCGAAATTTTTCAAGCACAACACTACCATATCGACGCCACAGATGTCTGAGTATGTTTCGGTATTCTTTTTACATATATTCAACAAGAGTATGCAGCAAATTTATGTGTCAAGAATAAGCTGCCACGATTTACTTTATATTTCATCGACATTTTATCTTTCAAACACTGTAAGATAAGTTTCTGCTTTGTTTAGTAAAGGCACTAATATATTTTTTTTAATAGCCAAGGAGACAGTTCAAGGGCGTAAAGAAAAATATAAAAAAGCCCGCTACTTACTGCTCCTGAATAGAGGTCAAAGGAGTGTCCAAAAAGAGAGGTCAATTTCGGGAGGAGAGACCTTGACATAGTATATAATTAAATTTTGGACTCTATTATTTTATTTTTACCACATCATCCACCCACCTTTCCCTTTCCTCTTTCTCTCATTACCGTTTTTCATCTTTCCCTTCCTCCCTGCTCTAACTACCATCATCCATCTCCTTCACCCGGCATCTTGGACTCATCCTTCCTCGTGACGCTGCTTTCACCCATCACCCTCAACATAGCCTCGCTCCTCCCCCTAATACATACATTTTTCTCAACTTTCACTTTTCCTAGTTATTGTACTGATTTTTTTTACCTGTCATGTTCTTAACCCGGTAGCAGCGAGGGGCCAAATTTGTGGCATTACCGTGTAGCAGCGACGGGCCAAATTTGTGGCTTTACCGTGTAGCAGCGACGGGCCAAATTTGTGGCTTTACCGTGTAGCAGCGACGGGCCAAATTTGTGGCTTTACCGTGTAGCAGCGACGGGCCAAATTTGTGGCTTTACCGTGTAGCAGCGACGGGCCAAATTTGTGGCTTTACCGTATACCAGCGACGGGCCAAATTCTTGCCTTCACATAAACCCCCAAAATAGAGGATACATAAACTGATCACAAATGCATTAATACATATAATATACTAACGGTTGGCGTGAGTGATGATTTTTTCTCATTAATTCGCTTAGAGGGGCCTTTAAGAAACATGATCCCCGCAGGTACTGGGTTAATCACGGCTCATTTTCAGTACCTCACTTTTTAAATCATCGCTCCTTCCCCTTATATGTAAATTTTTCTCCACTTTCGTTTTTCTAGTTATTGCATTGATTCTTTTTACCTGTCATGTTCTTTATCACGGCTCATGTTCAATACTTCACTCTTTAAATTATCGCTCCTTCCCTTAAACATACATAAATTTTTCTCCACTTTCACTTTTCCGAGTTATTGCATTGATTCTTTTTACCTGTCATGTTCTTTATCACGGCTCATGTTCAGTACCTCACTCTATAACTCTCTGTTTCTTCTCTTAACTACATTCTCATTCTTCTGTCAGTCCTTTTCATTTACTTCTTAATCATTGCACTCCTTTCAACCTTCATTCTTCATCATCTATGGTTCCCTGCCTCCTCTGCCTATCCTCGTATATTCATCTTTGTATCTAAGTTC
Source organism: Eriocheir sinensis (assembly GCF_024679095.1). Lineage (NCBI taxonomy): Eukaryota > Metazoa > Arthropoda > Malacostraca > Decapoda > Varunidae > Eriocheir > Eriocheir sinensis. Next base: position 9,617,090 of record NC_066571.1, read on the forward strand.
CTTTCACTTATTTTTACGTAAGTGTTCGTCATCTTTTTTAACATCTGTACTAACTTCTCAGCCTCTAATTCTAATGTCTTTCTCTGTTTCTTTTTCCTTCGTCTTCTATTCCTCTTTTTCAATACCTCTTTTTACCTTCATATTTTTCACCCGTTCTTCATTTTCAATCCCTCCTTCCCTCTCCCTTTCGTCTCTCTTTAATTCATGTTCTGGTTCTTTCTCTTATAATCTTCCATTCCTCATTTTCAACACGTTCCTCCTCCCTCCCCTTCCATTTCCCCTTCCTTTCCTTTTTTTCACTACGCTCCTCTTCCCTTCCCTTCCCCTTCCCTTTCCCTTTCCTTTCACCTTCCTTTCCTTTTCCTCACCGCGTCCTTCTTCCTTCCCTTTCCCTTTCCTTTCACCTTCCTTTCCTTTTCCTCACCGCGTCCTTCTTCCCTCCCTCACCTTCTTCCCCTTCCCCTTCCCTTTCCTTTCACCTTCCTTTCCCTTTCCTCACCGCGTCCTTCTTCCCTCCCTCACATCCTCCCCGCTGTGTCCTTCGCCTCCCAGCCTCCACGCCCGCCAGGCCAGACGCGGGGACACACTTACCCTTGACAAATGAAGGGTGACACCACATAACGCTCGTATTTAAGGCACAATCAGGGGCGTGGAGAGGCTGAAGAGGTGCCATTCGAGGGTGAAAGGGCGTCAGGAGGGTGCTAATTGTATAGGGAGGGATGGAGGGGAGGAGGAGGGTGGTGGGAGAAGTAGGATGTATGGAGGGCGCGGAGGAGAAGGAGAAGGAGGAAGAGGAGGAGGACGTGTGAAAGGGTAGAAGAAGGAAAGAAGGATACACGAGAGGCAGAAGGATGGAGGGGAGTGAAGGGCGAAGTGTAGAAGGCCTCTCTCTCTCTCTCTCTCTCTCTCTCTCTCTCTCTCTCTCTCTCTCTCTCTCTCTAATGGACTCCTTGACGCGGACAAATTGGAGGAGCTGTGACGCCGCGAACGAGTCTTCCCAGCGCCCCCTCCCCGCTAGAGGCTGTTCATTTGCGTCTAGTGTGTGTGTGTGTGTGTGTGTGTGTGTGTGTGTGTGTGTGTGTGTGCAAGTAAGTTCTTAATACTCCTGCTGCTGTCATCTCATCCTCGTGTGATTTTTTTTTTTTTTATAATAGTCAATAATTTAAATACCACTTAAGATCCTTTCCTCAGACTCCTCAAGGCCCCCTCAGCGCTGCTCCCCGTCCTCCTTTTTAAAGCCTTGGAGTTTGAATATCATCATCCTTGTGACCCCATTCGCTTCCCTTACCTCTCCCCTACCTACTGACCCTTCCTCGCCTCCCCCCTTCCTTATCACGTGACTCTCTTCCTTCCGTCCTTCTTTTCTTTCTACGAACTCGCCTTCTGTTCCTTCCTTCCTTCTTTTCTCTCTACGAACTCGCCTTCTTTTGTACCTTCCTTCCTTCCTTCCTTAATTTCTTCCTTCTTCCTTCCTGCCTTCCTGTCTTTCACAAATTCTTCCCTCTTGCCTGTTTTCCTCTCTTTCAATATATCTATCATTTTCCTTTTTCTCTCGCCTGTCTGTATGTTTTTCTTACCATAATCTCTTCCTTCATTATTCGTTCCTGCCTCCCATCTCTTCCTTCAGGGCTTCCATCCTTCCTTTCTAACTATATACCTTCCATAATTTCTACTTTCATTCTTTCTTTACTACATTTCCTTCTTTCTTTCGTTCCTGCCTTTCATCATTCCTTCCTCCTCTCCTTCATCCCACTTCCCCGTTATCTGCGAAATCACTCCTCTCGGCTCATTCTCCAACACCCACTTTCAACCTCGTTCTGCAACCCCTTCAACGCCTCCCTTCCTGCCTTGCGTCCCTCTCTCGGTGGTCTTCGCAAACTCTCTCCGCATGAATTACAGCTTTCACGAGGCGCAGCAGACGAAGGAGGACGGTTGAAAAGCCTCATCTCATCACCCTCACTCACCACCACCACCACCACCATCACCACCAATCACTACCGTCACCATATACGGTAAAAGCTCCTCACCACCACCTCCACCACCACCACCCACACACATATTATGCATTCCAGTCAGGCAGCGCTTCCAAACCTGCCCTTATCTCGCTCGCTGATCCGCATAACATTAAATATTCATGCGATAACCCCTGCCAGGAAGCATGCAGCGTTTCGCACACCACTGGAACATTAGCCTTTTCACCGCGCTTTTCACTTTGCTTGACTTCGAGGTGCGCGCGACGAGGAGCAGGAGGAGGAGGAGGAGGAGGTAGAAAGAACGGAGAACCTCAACGAAAAACTCTTATAGCTTATCGGATTCCATTTACGACTATTTTCCGAGGCCACAGTGAAAGGTAACCGGGTTTCATGTGGACGACTGTTTTCCGAGGCCACAGAGAAGGTTATCCGGGTTTTCATGGGTATTTTTTCTGGTCTTGGTGCAGGAGTCTTGTAAAACCATCACCATAACTTATCGGGCTCCCATAACGACCATTTCCCGAAGCCACAGAGAAGGTTAGCAGGGTTTTCATGGGTATTTTTCCGTTCATGGTGTAGATGTCGAAAACTATCACCATAACTTAACGGGTTCCCATAACGACCATTTCCCGAAGCCACAGACAAAGTTATCCGGGTTTTCATGGGTATTTTTCCGTTCATGGTGTAGATGTCGAAAACTATCACCAGGATCACAAAACAAGCCGTGTCATAAGCCGTATTCTTAAACGTACGAGCATTTCAGATCGCCTGTTTAAAAGCCTCTCGTAGAAGTTGTTGGGGGACTGTTTTGTGAGTCTTGTGATAGTTTTACACGAACCTTGCACCGTGAACGTGAAAATTACCCATAAAAACACGGTTAATCTCCTCTCTGGCCTTAAACCCGCATTCGTAACTCTATTGACATCTCCGTTCACCTGTTAGAAAAGCCTCTCGTAGAAGTTGTTTGGGGGGGTTTCATGGAGTGTTTTGTGATTGTAGTGATAGTTTTACACGAATCTTGCACCCTGAACATGAAAATCACCCATGAAATCCCGGTTAATCTCCTCTGTGGCCTTAAACCCGTATTCATACCTATATTGACATCTCCGTTCACCTGTTAGAAAAGCCTCCCGTAGAAGTTGTTTGTGGGGGTTTCATGGACTGTTTTATGGTTGTAGTGATAGTTTTACAAGACTCCTGCACCCTGAACATGAAAATCACCCATGAAATCCCGGTTAATCTTCTCCGTATTCGTAACTATATTGACATCTCCGTTCACCTGTTTGAAAAGCCTCTCGTAGAAGTTGTTTGGGGGGGTTTCATGGACTGTTTTGTGATTGTAGTGATAGTTTTACACGAATCTTGCACCCTGAACACGAAAATCACCCATGAAATCCCGGTTAATCTTCTCCGTATTCGTAACTATATTGACATCTCCGTTCACCTGTTTGAAAAGCCTCTCGTAGAAGTTGTTTGGGGGGTTTCATGGACTGTTTTGAGACTGTAGTGATAGTTTGTAGTGATAGTTTTACGGTTAATCTCCTCCGAGGCCTTGGAAGATAGCAGTAGCCTAACAGGATCCCGATACTCTCTAGAAATGGACGGGTTCTGCGGCGAGGATGACAAAAAGAATATAAGTTTTGCATCGTTTCACCATTAGCCTCGCCCTTAAACGTTACGCTATAATTCGGATCGTTAGGCTGGACCATAAGAGGCGCGACTAAGCTATAAGGCGGATTAATTTTACGCGGGCAAAGTAGAAAATATTACACGGTTGGATGACAATTAGCGGAGTGCTGGGAGGGACGGGGATGGTAACGAGCGAGGCGATTTGTAGGGAACGTAGACGAGGAGGAACAACAGGTGAGAGACGCAGACGAGGGCGGGAGTCTGCGTGTGCGTGCGTGTGGCGGGACGTAGAATTATTATATAGATATGGAGGCAATGAAGGGCCCTCAGTGAACGGTGGTTAATGTGACGAGCTAATGGGTGTTCGTGTGTAAGTGGGGAAGGGTCATTCTTTTTTAGTTAACTTGTCTGAGATGAATTACACGCTTTAAGACGGAGCCAGACCAAGACAGCATCGTTCCTCGCGGCTTCTACAAAAAGGGTACAGGGCAAAAAAGAAAAGCTGTGATCGATTTGGGGTCGAAAAGCAGTAAGTACGGACGAAGAAAGGAAGGCCGCTCTTAGAGTCTACCAGTGAAATGCATGAAAGAACGACGATGCTGAACTCTTGCATGAGGGAGTTGGACAGCACAGGGATGAGCCGTGGGAGTGTGGGCGGATAAGAGATAGCGAAAGAAGCAACACTGAGGCGGAATTTTTATGGGTAGAAAACGATCAGGGAGAGAAGGAGAGTTGATGAGGCGTCCCCCCCCACCCCCCCAACACACGGGATGCATACTCCATACAAGGGAGGACCAAGCACTTGCATATCGTTAGCATCTGGGAGGGGAAACTAGCAACTAATTCTACTACTATTACTAAAGTTATAGGTAAAGTTGGGCACATATATATACGTATAAGCTATAGCGCATCTCTGTCGCATTAACCTTTTGATTCTGTGGTATAGGTAAGGACTAAGACCCTATTTTCCATGTTAGTTTTTTGACCAATTTTCAGGGAGGAGGAGGAGGAAGAAGGAGGAGTTAGTTAGTTAGGAGAGTTACGGAGCTAATACACTGGGCAAGTTTTCTGTGGGTCTTCAGTCAAACCACGATTCCCGCTGGCGTGGTTCTCCTATTTCCGTGGTTTTCTGACGCGTCCACGATCTTCCAAAGCTACGGTAGATTTCACTGAAGGACGACGGTATTACTCACCATCATCATCAGCAGCAATAATGAGAAACAAATGAGAAACAGGCCAGCGGAAATCGTGGTTTGACTGAGAATCCATGGAAAATTTGCCAGACGTGTTGATATTTTTTTTTGCCGTGCTCGCTCATCGTCTCCGTCTGTGCCTTTGTGCCTCCGTGACCCGACCAGCTCACGCCTCGCACTCCAGCAAACGCCACTCCTCCTCCTCCTCCTGCTGTTGTTTGTTCTTCCTTTGTGTTCATTTGTGTTCCTACTCTTCCGTATGTTCTTCCTCCTCTTATTTGCGCATCCTTCGGCCTCCCAGCCTCATTTAAACGCCACTCAACTTCCTCCTCCTCCTCCTCCTCCTCCTCACCAAACCTAAACTCTTCTTCCTCATCCTGTTCTTTTTTCTCAACTTTTTTTTTGCATTTGTATCTTTGTTCATCCTTTTCCTCTTCTTCTTCTTCTTCCTCTTCTTCCTTGGCATTTCCTTTGTCCTCTTCTTCCTCCTCCTCCTCCTCCTCACCTAACCTAAACTCTTCTTCCTCAACCTTTTTTTGCATTTGTATCTTTGCTCATCTTCTTCTTCTTCTTCATCATCTTCTTTTTCTTCTAATTCGTCTTTTTCTTCTTCCTTCGCATTTCCTTTGTCCTCTTTTTCCTCTTGTTCCTCTTTCTTTTCCTCTTATCACACCATCGCCTTCGGTCCTCCGTCTTCTGTCTTAACTCCCAGCTGCGATAACTGTCCCACACTCTCCATGTAGGACCTCCCTCCCTCCCCCCTCCTACCCCTCCGCCCCTCTCCTCCCCTCCGACCCCCCTATCCTACCCCTCCTCCATCCCACTATCACCCCAGCATCCCCTCCCCTCCTCTCCTTCTCCCCCATTAACACGACTCATTCCCCTTCCCATCTACTCCCCCACCCAACGCCCCCCTTCTCTCTCTCTCTCTCTCTCTCTCTCTCTCTCTCTCTCTCTCTCTCTCTCTCTCTCTCTCTCTCTCTCTCCTCCATTCACTTTGGGTCTGGGAAAGTCATCATCGGTCCATCACATACTTCCTCTTCTTCTTCTTCTTCTTCTTCTTTTTCGTCTTCTTCCTCCTCCTCCTCCTCCTTCTCCTCTTCCTCACCGCCCTTCCTGACCCCCCTCACTCCCTCTCCTCCCGACACACACACACACACACACACACACACACACACACACACACACACAGAAAGAGATACAAGAGTCAGTTCGAAACGAGGCTCGGATCTGAAAATGAAGCTTCACTTACATAAACTAACGAAAAAAAAAAGCTTATGAGTATTGAATGTCTAGGAAACTATTATTATTATCATTATTATTGTTGTTGTTGTTGTTGCTGTTTTGGTTCGGCGAAGTAAACTCTCTCTCTCTCTCTCTCTCTCTCTCTCTCTCTCTCTCTCTCTCTCTCTCTCTCTCTCTCTCTCTCTCTCTCTCTCTCTCATTATCCAGCGTGATATTACTGTAGCTACACTTTTTACCATCCTCAGAAAGGGGGGAGGGAGGGGGAGAGGGAGAGAGGAGAAGGGAGAGGGGGGGAGAAGGATGAATGGGGAGAGGGATGGAAGGGGGAGGTGGGGGAGGGGTGAAGGGGGAGGGGCCCAGAGAGTCGCCCGCAACCTACACTTTCAGCTCTCGACCGTATAAGTAAAGCGAGGACGAAAAAAAAGAAAAGAAAAAAAGGAAAAAAAAAAAAACATCGTATACTAATTAACGAGGGCGAGGCAGCCGGGGAGGGGGGGGGGTCATTAGTCTCGTTAATATGAATGATTTTTTTTTTTTTGCCGTCTCTCTCTCTCTCTCTCTCTCTCTCTCTCTCTCTCTCTCTCTCTCTCTCTCTCTCTCTCTCTCTCTCAAAGAAAACTCCTGCAGGTACAAAATTTGGAGGAAGAAAGGAGAGGACAAGTAGAGGAGGAGGAGGAGGAGGAGGAGGAGGTGGAAACAGGAACATGGAAGAGAAAGAATTCGGAGTTTTTTTAATTTTTTTAGTTCATTGTAATTTTTCCCTCTAGACCAAGAGAGAGAGAGAGAGAGAGAGAGAGAGAGAGAGAGAGAGAGAGAGAGAGAGAGAGAGAGAGAATTATCCACACATGCCTCCCCCCTCCCTCCTCTCCCCTCCCCTCCCTCCCACCAGTCACCAGTCATCTGAGCATCTGAACTAATTATTCTTGCCATGCTACACCCCTCCCCCCCTCCCCCCCTCCCCCCCCCCTGTCCCTGCGTCTGTCTGTCTGTCCGCCCGTCCGTCTGTTTGTGTTTGCCCCGCCACTCGTCATCTCTGGAAGCTGTCTTGTTCTGTTTGGCTTGGTTGCCTTCGCTGTTTGGTTATGGAGACAGTCTTCTGTTGCTCTTCTTCTTCTTCTTCTTCTTCTTTTCCTCCTCCTCCTCCTCCTCCTTTACTTGTCCTCTCCTTTCTTCCACCATCAACTCCTTCAAGAAACGCATTGATCGCCACTTTGCTGCATCGGGAGAACTCCATGTTTCCATGTTTCCATGTTTCCAAATTTTGTACCTCCAGGAGTTTTCTTTGAGAGAGAGAGAGAGAGAGAGAGAGAGAGACGACGACGACTGCTACAATTTCTCTCATCGTCCTCCTCTTCCTGCTACTACTACTACTACTACTACTACTACTATTATTAATACTACTAATAATAATGCAACAATTTTCCTCCTCCTCCTCTTCCTCCTGATACTACTACTACTATTACTTCTACTACTACTACTGCTACTACTATTTCTACTTCTACTACTACTGCTACTACTACTGCTACTACTGCATGACACATTACAGCCCGCACCCTAATTTCCTGACAACATGCAGACTGCTCTTGACAGAATCATCCCAGCCTCGGCAGCAGCGAAGGCCAGCGGGCGGCAGCTGCGTGTAGGTAGCAGCTCTATGGCATTCCTGCAGCCCACGACACTGCGCCTGCCAAGAGTGTGGCCTTCCCGTCCAGCTGGGCGCCTCCCTGATACGATTGAGGGACTGTCACAACGACATCCTTCTGAGGCTGCCCAGGTGGACCAGCTCAAGGTAAGGAGACTACCTTGAGGCAGCTCGTCCCTGGCCTTCACCGGGCACGCATAAGCCAGGATGAACCGTCTGGCTGGGCAGCGCCGCCACGCCGTGTACAGTGTTAGGAGAAGGGTGGAGACCCTGGGTGGAGCGATCCAAGCACTCCATCATCACCTCCACCACGGCTCGGCCTATGAGTGTGGATCTATACGCAGGGAGCGACCGGCCATTGTGTTTGTACAGGTGTGCTACGCTCATGCAAATTATTGATGAAATCGTAATAATTCATCAGATTTAGTATCAATACCTATCAGTATTTTGCATTTAACATTTTTTTTTCCTGTTTACAGTTTGTAAATGTCTTAGAGAGAGATAAAACTGTCTTTACTATTACTGTATAAATGTTTCTTAAGAGAGTCTGAGGGAAATGTTTTGGGTGGCGCGGGCTGCGGGTTTGTGGCCACGGGAAGGAACTCCCTTCTGGCGGCGGAACACGGAGTCTTGGGGGAGAGGTTCCTCGGGGCACACAGGCAGGCATCAAGGATGTCTTCATGTTCGGTTATTTTTGGCTATTTTATGCGGGGCAGCACCTCTTCAAAGAAACCTCAACAAAGACCTTGTAACACAGCACAACACGCCGCCACACCAGCAGGACAGCAGTAAGGAAGGGCTTGATGACGCACGCACGAGGAAGCGACGGGAAGGCACGAACGGAATAAGTGGGAAATTACTAAGTCACTGAAGCATAAGGCAGAAAGAAAGTGGGAAAGGGGAGGGAATAAGGAGGAAAAGAAAGTGTGAAAGGGGAGGGAATAAGGAAGAAAAGAAAGTGTGAAAGGGGAGGGAATAGGGAAGAAAAGAAAGTGTGAAAGGGGAGGGAATAAGAAAGAAAGCTTATGCAAAAGTTAAAATGAGAAGGAAACTAACGAGCAAGGGAAGGGAATCCAGAGAGAAGCTTGTGGGAGAGGGGAAGAGGGAAAGGAACAGGGAAATAGGAAGAGAATGGGGTTTAGTGGGGAAGGGAAAAGAACGGGGAAAAATGCCGCTGGGAAAGGGAAAAGGGAAAGGAACAGGGAAATAGGAAGAGAATGGGGACAACAAACTTTAGTGGGGAAGGGAAAAGAACGAGGAAAATGCCGCTGGTGAGAAAGGGAAAAGGGAAAGGAACAGGAAAAAGGAAGACGATGGGGACAACAAACTTTAGTGGGGAAGGGAAAATAACGAGGAAAATGCCGCTGGGAAAGGGAAAAGGGAAAGGAAAAGGAAAAAGGAAGACGATGGGGACAACAAACTTTAGTGGGGAAGGGAAAATAACGAGGAAAATGCCGCTGGGAAAGGGAAGGGAGAAAGGAAAAGGAAAAAGGAAGACGATGGGGACAACAAACTATGGTGGGGAAGGGAAAAGAACGAGGAAAAATGCCGCTGGTGGGAAAGGGAAGGGAGAATGCAAAAATAATAAATTGTAAAAACGGAGGAAAAGAGTAAAAAAAAAACACGAGAAAACATGACGGGCGGAACGTACAAACACACACACAAGCACGGAGCAGGAGAGGAGGACTAATAAGCAACACAAAGGCAGAGCAAATGAATGATGTGGCGTCGAGTTTGCAAAAAAGAAAAAAAAACAAAGAAAAAAACAAGGAAAAAAAACAAAGAAAAAAAAAAACATCTGACGCCCACGAATGCAAATGAATGAAGAGTGAAGCAAGACGTGGGAACACACACACACACACACACACACACACACACACACACACACACACACACAAGTAACCCAAACAAGGAGAAGAGAATCAAGTCATCACTGAGAATGCAAAAAAAAGAAGAAAAAACTGTGTGTGTGTGTGTGTGTGTGTGTGTGTGTGTGTGTGTGTGTGTGTGTGTGTGTTGGTTGGTTCTTGTCGTTAGTTAATGTCTGTTCCTCGTCACTAAAAAAAATAAAAAAATAAAAAAAATAAAATAAAGAACAGAATGTGAAAGTAGTTTAAATGCAAAAGACAGAGAGAGAAACATGAGCAGTGAAAGTAAAAGTGTAGTAGTAGTAGTAGTAGTAGTAGTAGTAGTAGTAGTAGTAGTAGTAGTAGTAGTAGAGGCACTTATCCAATTTTGTGCGTTATGTGAGATGCTGGGACCAACAAATCTCTCTCTCTCTCTCTCTCTCTCTCTCTCTCTCTCTCTCTCTCTCTCTCTCTCCACATCACCCTTTACGCACCCTATCCACACCCCTCATCCTTCCATATCCACATTTCCACACCCATATCCTTTACACGCATCCACATCCCACTGCATCCACATTTCTTTACTCCACACCACAGCCACACTCTCATCCACTTCTCTATACTTCCACATTTCAGTACATCCACATCTCTCTGCCTCCACATCCCTTCTTCCATAGTCACACCCTTCCACTATAGCCACATCCTTATCCTTCGCTACACCCCTTCCACTGCCTTCCACATCCACATCCTTCGCTATTCCATTACATCCACATCTGAACACTTCCACATTCAACATCCCTACACCACATCCCTGTTACTCCACCACCCGCATCCCTTCCACACCCACACGGCTCGGCCACACCCTCGTCCCCTGTTATCCGCGCCGCCCACGCCCAACCCATTTCAGGAGCAGAATAATGGGTATTGACTTGCCCCGCGCTGCCCCCCCCCCCCCCCTTCCCTCAGTGCTCCCTTGGTCCCCCTCCGCCTTGGGTTAATGCCTGAGCACCGTACCCGCGGCCCCGAGGAACGCCCGTTGGTCGCTCGCTCCCCAGCTGAAGAGTCGTACGGTGCTGAGGAATTGTCGTACTTTCTTGCTTTTTCTCTCTCGCGAAGAAGAATGAGAAGAAGAAGAAGAAGAAGAAGAAGAAGAAGAAGAAGATGATGATGATGATGATGATGAAGAAGATGGAGAAGAAGAAAAGATTATGATGATGATGATGATGATAAAGATGCAGAAAAAGAAGAAGAAGAAGAAGAAGAAGATGATGATGATGATAAAGAAGAAGAAGAAGAAGAAGAAATGAAGAAGAGAAGAAGATCAAAGCACGAACGAAGTATAACGTTCGCTGCGATTTTTGAAGTTGAAGGTTTTTGCACTTACTACGGCGGCAGCGGGTCCTCGTCCTCAAAGGTGACTCGGCCGGGCGGGGGAGTGCGGATGAAAAGGACGGTCATTCCCTCGCCTCTTAATGTTTACAAACGATGATTTAAAGTCACGCGGGGCCGGCGGCGGCGTGTGGTGGCGGCGGCGGCGGGCTCAAGGGAGGGAGGTGGGGAAGGGGGAGGACAGGCTGAGGGGGCGATGAGTGGGATGAAGAAGGGAGAAAGAAGGGAGGTGAAGGGATTGATTGGGGAGAGAGAGAGAGAGAGAGAGAGAGAGAGAGAGAGAGAGAGAGAGAGAGAGAGAGAGAGAGAGAGAGAGAGAAGGCTAAAGGCATAAATACATACATACATACATACTTACATACATAACCACAGACAGACAGACAAACAGGCAGAAAAACACTGAACAGCTAGACATAGGAGACAAACAGGCAGCCAGAGATTAACAGAAAGACAGACAACGAGACAGGCAGACAGAGACCAAGAGACAGACAGACAGAGAGAAAAAAACACAGACAGACAGACAAATAGGGAACCAAGGATTAACAGAAACAGAGACAGCTAGACAGACCAACCAACAGACAAGCAGAGACAGAGAGAAAAAAACACAGACAGACAGACAAATAGGGAACCAGGGATTAACAGAAAGACACAGAGACAGCTAGACAGGCAGACAGACCAATCAACAGACAGACAGAGACAGAACCCCTCCCCCACTTAGACAGACAAATAGGGAACCACGGATTAACAGAAAGACACAGAGACAGCTAGACAGGCAGACAGACCAATCAACAGACAGACAGAGACAGAACCCCTCCCCCACTTAGACAGACAAATAGGGACCCACAGATTAACAGAGACACAGACAGCTAGACAGGCAGACAGACCAATCAACAGACAGACAGAGACAGAACCCCTCCCCCACTTAGACAGACAAATAGGGAACCAGGGATTAACAGAAAGACACAGAGACAGGCAGACAGAGACCAAGAGACGACAGACAGAGAGGAGGCGGAGGGAGAGGAAAACCAGCCAGGCGGGAGAGGTTGATCTTGGGCAGACGAGCCGTGTGCTTATTTGGCCCCGCGCGGCGCCTGGGTCACTTGGGGCACGGCGGGCGCGGAGGGACGCCAGAACACCCCGCGGCCTGACGGGAAGGGAGGCTGCGAGAGGCGTCCGTCACCCTTCCCGTCACCCTTGCCCGTCACTCAGCCACCCACCCGCGACCAGCCCGCCCTCCCGCCCTCCTACATCACACGGATCAGAAACGCCACGGCACGAGCTCACACCCACCCACCCACCCACCCCTATTCCCTTTCTCAAACTTCCCTACTCCCCCCAACCCTCCCATCTCGCCCCTGCCCTTCCTCGCCTCCCTATTCCCTTCCCCGCCGTTCCCCATTCTTCCCAAATCCCGTAATCTAAGTTAGACACCTTTCCTCAAGACGCCAAAACGAATATATATGTTTTTTTCGAGTCTTGGGGTGAGGAGATGGATATATTGGGGTGGAGTGTTGGGGAGGACACGAGGTGGGGAGGCATGACATTATGGTGGGGAGAGAAATGAGTGAGAAATAAGCAGGGGGGAAAAGAGGTAGAAAATGACAAGTTGGGAGCATTAGGGAGGTGGGGAGGAAGAGGAGAGCTGGATGACTGGGGTGTGCTAGGATGGGGAGAGGAGGAAAGGGGTGAGTTGGGGAGGAAAGGAGGTAAATAAGCATAAGAAAGGGCCGTTGGGGAGGAAGGGAGAGGGGAATGGGTTGGGGAATATGAATGGAAGGGAAAGGATAAACACTGCCTCTATGTATATTCTCAAGACTGTCATGTATAAAAAAAATAATGATAAAATGAAAAAAAATAATGAATGAAAATGAATAAAGTTTGTCGAGTATTACAGAATATGGTTTGTTTTCTCCTCCTTTGTAAACTTTTTTTTCTTTTTCTTTTTTCTTTCTTACTAAAAATAATAATAATGATAAATGGAAATGGGAAAAAAGTTTGTTGAGTATTACAGCATCGGAGTTAGTATTTTTTTTCTCTTTTGTAATATATCTTTCTTTCCTCTCTCTCTCTCTCTCTCTCTCTCTCTCTCTCTCTCTCTCTCTCTCTCTCTCTCTCTCTCTCTCTCTCTCTCTCTCTCGCTCCTGACATACATTCATATATCAACACCCACAGCTCCATCATCCTCCATTCCTCCTCGTGTCGGATAGCAGACCTCCTCCTCCTCCTCCTTCTCCTCCTCTTCCTCCTCCTCCGACACAACCAGCACCTCCCCTTCTTCTTCCTCCTTCTGCCATTTCTCCTTCTCCAACATGACTCCTCTTCCTCTTCCTCTTTCTTTTTCCTTTTCCTCCTCCTCCTCTTCCTTCTTCAACGCAACCAACATCACTTCCTCCTCTTCTTTTTCCATCGCAACCAACACCTATTTCTCCTCCTCCTCGTCTTCTACAACCATCACCACAGTCACCATCACACACACACACACACGTGGCCCCATCAGTATCGTGTGAGTATAAATTAACTTGGAATGTAATTGGGACGCAGAAATGAGATGGAATGTGACCGCTTGCTCTTTCCTTTCTTTTTCTCATTATTATTATTATCATTACTACTACTACTACTACTACTATTACTACTACTACTACTACTATTGCTACTACTACTACTACTACTACTACATTACTTTCATTCCTTTTACCCATTCACTGAAGCATACACTCATTCATTCATTCTTCAGTTCATTGTTTTTTTTTTCATCCTTCTTTCCTGTTTCCTCTCCTAAGTCTTTTTTTTGTCTTATCATTGTTTATTTTTCATTGTTAATTCAGCTTATTCAGTAGTAGTGGTAAGGGAAAGAGGAACAGGAAGAAGAGAGAAGAGGAGTAAAGAGGAGTGAGAGAAAGAGGAAAAGAGGAAGAGAAAGAAGAGCATTTAATCTCTACATTTTAACACGTGTAGGTAATGGGAAGGAGAGGAAGGGAGGGAGAAAGAAAGGAAGGGAAGATGAAGGGAGCGGACAGAGGAGAGTAAAGGGCAATCACTAAATAGGAAAGGAGAATTAAATAACGAAGCAGGGGAGGAAGGGGATGAGTTGGGGAGGAAAGGAGGTAAATAAGCATAAGTAAGCGCCGTTGGGGAGGAAGGGAGAGGGGAATGGGTTGGGGAAGGAAAGCAAGAAGCACCGATGATGAGGAGGGTGAAGAAGATAAAGAAACAGAAATAACAAGAAAATCAAAGAAAGGAGGTAAATTAAAGGAGAGAAGGAAGGAAGACAAGATGAAGGAAACCGATGTGAAGGAGAGTGACAGGAATATAGAAGCAGAAATAACAGGGTAAGGAAAAGAGGGAAAATTGGGGACTGTACGAAGGAAGGAGGAAGGGAAGAAGGAAGACAAGAGGAAGAGCAGTGATGGGAAAGCGCAGAACGATGAAACAGGAAGAGTATGAAAACAAGAGGAAGACAAGATGACGAAGCGAAGGAAGGGAAGAAGAAAGGGAGGGAGGGAGGAGTAGAAGATGAAGGGGGAGATATAACAAGAAAAAAAAAACATGGAGGACGAGAAAATAAGAATGAATGAAAGAAAAATTAGTTACTGCAGAGAGAGAGAGAGAGAGAGAGAACACAACAACAACAACAACAACAACAAAGGATTTATTGTTATGTGATCTGCTCATTCATTTAAGACTGAGTACGATCTTAAATACTACTACTACTACTACTACTACTACTACTACTATTACTACTACTACCACCACCACCACCACCGATCCCAATACATCTACCATCCCTCTTTTAATTAAACTGCCATCAGTGCCACCACGGGCCACAGTGCCACAGTGCCGCCCGCCATCAGAGACCGCGGCGCCACGGAGCCTGACACTGCGCCACTGACGTCACTGCGCGGCGAGGAGGAAGAGGAAGAAGAAAGAGTCTGGCTTGGCAACACATAACGCCCCTTTGTAGTCGAGGGTGGCGATGGTGGTGGTGTGTGTGGGGGGAGAGGGGGGGGGGAGAGGTAGGGGTGGTGTTGGGGGTAGTGGGGATGGGAAACTGTTGTGTTGTGGGTGTGGTGGTGGTGATGGTGGTGGTGGTAGCATTAGTATTAGTAGGAGGTGAAGAAGATGAAGAAGAAGAAGAAGAAGAGGAAGAAGACGAAGAGGAATAAAAAAAAGAAGAAGAAGACGAAGAAGAAAACGACGAAGACGAACAAGAAAAAAAAGAAGACGAAGACGAAGAAGAAAAAGAAGAAGGAGACGAAGATGAACACGAAGACGAAGAAGAAGAAAAAGAAGAAGAAGAAGAATTACAGTAGTAGTAACGCATAGGTAGTAATATAAGTAGTTGTAGTAGTAGTAGTAGCAGTAGAAGGGACAACCGCTATATATGGAGAGGTTGTGTAAGTAGTCTTAATTAGTAATCGTAGCGTCAGTAGTAAACAGCGAAGTAACAGAAGCGGCAAAGACAACATCTATCAACATCGCAACAAAAACAAACGTTCCTGCTAACTGGTATTACTGACAGCACGAGGTTGACGAGGCAAAGAAAGAGAGAGAGAAACAAAGACGAGAGGGGAGAACTAAGGAGGTGATAATTGTATGAGACAGACGAAAGAGCTAAAGAAATAAAGCCGGGATCCTTGACGAGCTGACGGAGGCGGCGGCGACTCTGTGACGAGACACGCTTCATCCCAACGACAATAAACAAAGACGCTTTTGCAACGGGATCACAATTCACGGCAGGATCCTCGGCAGCTCCTGATGACGAGGCTTCTTCTTCTTTATCCTCAAACCTTTTTTATTCTTCCTCTTCAGCAATAAACATAAGACACTCTAGCAACGGGATCCTCAGCAGCCTCTTATGTGATGCTAATGACGAAGCTTCTTTTTATTTATCCTCAAACCTTCTTTTCTTCTTCCTCTTCAATTTCTACGGCAATAAACATAAGACACTCTCGCAACGGGATCACAATTCACGGGAGGACCCTCGACAGCCTCTTGTGTTTGGTGATGATGACAAGGGTTCTTTTTCTCTTTTTCTCCTCTATCTTTCTTTTCCCTCTTCAGATTGTTTTTTTCTTCTTTTCGTCTTCCAGATATACGACAATAAACAGAGGACACACTACCATAGGGATCGCAATTCACGCTTTTTCTTCTTCTTTTCTTGGTCCACTAATTTTTTCTTCTTCATCTTCAAGTTCAAAGACAATAAGCATCAGACACTCTAGCCACGGTATCACAATCCACTTGGCAGGACCCTCGGAAGCTTCTCGTCTTTGGCTAATGATGATGATAGGCTATTTCTTCTTTATTTTCTCTCCTTGTTTATATCTTCTTCTCCTTCTTCTTCTTCGTCGTCGTCTTCTTTTTCGTCTCCTTCTTCTTCTTCTTTTTCGTCTTCTTCTTCTTTGTATTCTTCCACCTCCTCTTTTAATTATTTCTCCTTTCTTCTTCCTCTTCTAAATATTTTTGATTCTACTTTTTGCTCTATTGATTATCACGTTTTCTTCTTTCCTTCCTCTCATCATCATCGTCAAACTTATTATTATTATCATTATTATCATTATTATTATTATTATCATTGCCTTCTTCTCCGCCTGCGTCTCCTCCTCTTCTTCTTTTATTCTCCTCCTCCTCCTCCTTCCTTTTTTATTTGTTTTTCTTGTTCTTGTTCTTTTTCCTCGTCTCAGTAACATCAGGCAGGCCATCACGTATGTATAAGGTAACAGGGGATCGGGTCCACCGTATAAGGATCGAGGTAGTATCCAATTCCTCGTCACCTCAAATCGATTCCAACCCAAACACTCGCTCTGAACGGCGCCCACGAGGGAATCCGAATGTGTTTATATACTGAAGAAAGAGAGAGGGGGAGTGGGGGGAGGGGATGCTCTCTCTCTCTCTCTCTCTCTCTCTCTCTCTCTCTCTCTCTCTCTCTCTCTCTCTCTCTCTCTCTCTCTCTCTCTCTCTCTCTCTCTCTCATTGGCTTTTAATGATGATGATGATGATGATATGCTGTTTTTTACTTCCTAAGTGTTTGTCTGTCTCCTTTTGTTCCCCTCCTCATGTTGGTTTTGTCTGTTTATTTATGCGTACCTTTCTTTAAGTGTCTGTCTGTCTGTCTATCTGTTTCTCTGTTCGTCTGTCTTTCCGTCCGTCTGTTTCTCTCTGTTCTTCCATCTGTCTGTTTCTCTCTCTGTCCGTCACTGTTTGCCTGTATCTGTCCATCAGTCCGTTTCTCTGACTGTCTGTTTATGTCTATTTGTCAGCGTCTCTCTCTCTCTCTCTCTCTCTCTCTCTCTCTCTCTCTCTCTCTCTCTCTCTCTCTCTCTCTCTCTCTCTCTCTCTCATCTACATCATTACCCCGTGTTTGTCCTGTCCACCACATCCAAACAGAGGCTGAAGGACAAGTTTGGTAGACCTCATCTCGAGTATGCAGTGCAGTTTTCGTCTCCTTGTTTAGAACGGTCAACATACCCAGAATCGGTGCAGAGGAGGATGACAAAAGTGATTCACGGGTTGAGAAGTTTGCCGTATAAGAGACTTGACGATTAAACTTTCATTCTTTGGAGAGACGAATAGTGCGTGGGAACTCGATCGAGGTTTACAAAAATGGATGAATGGCTTTAATAAGGGCAATGTCGAGGAGTTTCTGATGCCAGGAGAACAGGGTTGGACACGGATTTGTGGGTTCAGGTTGGATGAATGATGGTTCAACAAAGACATAGGCCAAAAACTGTTTACTAATTGAGTGATAAATGAGTGGAGCAGGTTTGGCAGCCATGTTGTGAGTGCCAATACGATAGATACCAAGAAGAAAAGGTTAAGCTTGGGTTGGGGATAGCTGGGAATAGGTTTACAGGAGCTGCCTTATATAGAATGACCCTTTTGCAGACTCCTTGTGTTCAGAAGAAGACGAGTGATACTGATGAAGAGGACGAAGCGGAGGAGAAGGAAAAGGAAGAGGAAAGAAAATAACAAAGGATGCGAAGAAGGAGCACAATAAGAAGGAAAAGAAAGAGGAAAGAAAAAGGAAAAGGAGAAGAAGCTGGAGAAGGAAAGATAAAGGAAAAAGATTAGAAAAAAAGGAGGAGAATAAGGAAAAGAAAGAGGAAAGAAAAATGAAAATAAAACGGGAAAGGAGACGATAGAAGGAGAAGGAGTAGAAAGAGAAAGAGATGGAGGAGAAGGGACGAATGGATGGAAGGAATCAACCAGCTCCACCTGACCCTTGCATCCCCCTCCCTCCCCCCCTCACACCTCGCATCCCCCTCCCCCCCATACCTTGCATCCCCCCCCCTCCCCCCCTCACACCTTGCATCCCCCTCCCCTTCCCCCCCTCACACCTTGCGCCCGGCAGGTGATGGACGGCCGGCCACGCCACGCACAAGCCCTCCTCACGGACCCTCCTGCCGCGCCTGACGGACGACATAACGACCCCAGGAGCTAGGAACATTGCCTGTACCTCCTCCTCCTTCTTCGCCTCCTTCTTCGCCTTTATCTCCTCTTCTTCTTCAGGTCTTCCTTCTTCGCTTTTGCCTCTTCCTCCTTCGCCATCCTCTCCTTCTTCCTTCTTCCTCCTCCTCCTCCTTCTTCGCCTTTATCTCCTCCTCTTCATCGTCTTCTTCTTCCCCCTCTTCCTTCTCCTTCGCTTTTGCCTCTTCCTCCTTCTTCCTCCTCCTCCTCCTTCATCTTCACCTCCTCCTACTTCGCTTCCTCCCTCGCCTCTACCCTCGCCTTCTCCTCCTTCTATTTCGCCTACATCTCCCCTTCTTTTTCCTCCTCCTTCACCTCCACCTCCTCCTTCTCTTTTCTCTCCCTCCTTCGTTTCCTCCTTCTCCTCCCCTATTTCTCCCTTCTCGACGGCTCCTTCACCTCCTCCTCCTCCTCTTCCTTCTTCTCTTCCTCCTCCTCCTTCTCTCCCTCCTTCGTCTTCTCTCACCTTGATGGAATAGATTTTGGGTTAACACTTTTATTGGCTTAACTACTAAAGGGAAGGGACAAAAAAGTGCCTTAAGGTCTGCGATAACGATGCTTGCTAATATGGTGGTGGTGGTGGTGGTGGTGGTGGTAGTGGTGGTGATGGTGGTGGTGGTGGTGGTGGAGGTGATGGTGGTGGTGGTTGTGGTGAAATGACACACTGTAGGTTGGTGGATTGGTTGGATGGTTGCTCTCTCTCTCTCTCTCTCTCTCTCTCTCTCTCTCTCTCTCTCTCTCTCTCTCTCTCTCTCTCTCTCTCTCTCTCTCTCTCTCTCTCATAAACAAAGGTTCGCTATGATTGAGAATGGCTTTGCCGAGAGAGAGAGAGACGGGCAGTGGGGGGGCTGTGTCCTAAAGCCTCAATCAAACGGAGAGATAAGAAGAGATTCGCTTTTAGCAGGACAAGTTAAGAGCCTGGCCAGCCCCCCCCCCCCTGAACATTGTTGGCGGCGCAGCGGAACGGCTCGGCGATGCAACACAACACGCAACACACTGCACCGAGAGTACCTTGTGTGTGTGTGTGTGTGTGTGTGTGTGTGTGTGTGTGTGTGTGTGTGTGTGTGGAGGCTATGCAACACACACACACACACACACACACAAAGTAGCCCACACAATACCCACACGACAGTCCAGGGCTCGGCAGCATCTAAAGTAAAGGGTTATGGGCGCGCGTGTGTGTGTGTGTGTGTGTGTGTGTGTACCCTTATGCACCCCTCCCTCGCAACCTCACGACACACACACACACACACACACACACACACACACACACACACACGCAGATAAATTTGCCAACACAGTAAATTCTAAAGGGCATTGCGTTTTCTTTATCTTTATTTTGTGCAAGATGGATTATTTGCCGTTTATTTACTTATTTGTTTATTCATTTATCTGTTTTGTTTTTATTTACTGTTTGTGTCTGTTATGAATAAGTTGTTAAGCAAAGACGGACTGGCTGGCCTTTGTGTGTGTGTGTGTGTGTGTGTGTGTGTGTGTGTCCAAACGCTATTATAATTCATTAACTGCTATTCTCTCTCTCTCTCTCTCTCTCTCTCTCTCTCTCTCTCTCTCTCTCTCTCTCTCTCTCTCTCTCTCTCTCTCTCTCTCTCTCTCTCTCTCCATTCCTCCTAGCTTCCCTTCCTCTCTCTCTCTACTCCGCTGCCATCCCCTTCCCTCTTCCCTTCCTCTTCCTCTCCTCCCTCCCCTTCTTCCTCAACTCTCATGCTTCCGCCTCCCCATCCTTTCCTTTTTCCTCCACTCCTCTGTCCTTTCCTCCACCCCTGCACTCTGCCTTCCATTTTCCTCTTCCCTTCCTCTCCTTTCTCCTCCTTTTCCCCTCTTCTTCCTCACCCCTTCTCCCCTACCCTTCATTTCCTCATCATTCCCTTTTCCTCTTCCCTGCCATTCCTCTCTCCTCATCCAACCCCTTCCTCCTCCCTCTCCTCCCTCCCCTTCTCATCTCTCCCCTCCACATAATTACTACAGTGACACACACACACACACACATGAGTATTTTGCAGAGCGGGGACGTGATGAGTGGGTTTTGTCACTGCTAAGTATACTCTGGGGAGGGGCAGGAGTCTCTCTCTCTCTCTCTCTCTCTCTCTCTCTCTCTCTCTCTCTCTCTCTCTCTCTCTCTCTCTCTCTCTCTCTCTCTCTCTCTCTCTCTCGAACAAGCAAGTACTGTCTCCCTCACCATTTCCACGGCCTGCCCTTTCCCGTCCTTCTCCTTCTCCTCTTCCTCTCATCCGCCACTGCAACGGCCTTCCTGCAGAAATGGTTAGTGCAAAAACGATCTTCTTTGAGAATCGTACTGACCGTCTCGTTGCTGCGTCACGGGTGAACTGAACGTAACCAAGCGTACGTTCAGAAGTGCTTTAATGTTTCTGCCGGTCACTTAAGAGGCTGAAGGATCGATTGAAGCATTAAAGCAAGCAGCCTCGTAATGAATCAACAGGGTTTTTGCGGTTTGCTCGTCCATGTCTCCTCCTCCTCCTACTCCTCATCCATTTTCCTCTCTTTCTCCTCCTCTTTGTCAGTGTCCTCCCTTCATCAGTGTTCTCCCTCTCCTTCAGTATACTCACTTTCCTCACTCTGTCCTCCATCTCCTTCACCAACCTCCCGATCCTTCCTTCCTCTCCTTCCTCCTGTGCTTCCCTGCGTCAGTGTCCCGGGTCTTCGTTGGCACCCTTGACTACCACCCTTACTGCCCTGCCCCTCCCAGCCACGCCCACCCCTGTCCCTTCCCGTTGCCCAGCCTGCCCCCTTTACCCTGCCTAGCCCCTTCTCCCCCCTCCCCCCCTTGCCCCGAGGAAACACCCGGGAGCGCGCTGTTTCATTTGCGATGGAGTCAAGTTTCCAGAGATAGGCATCACCCTCGTCATCATCATCATCATCATCATGCAACGCGTTCTTGTGGTTGGTTGCTCTCTCTCTCTCTCTCTCTCTCTCTCTCTCTCTCTCTCTCTCTCTCTCTCTCTCTCTCTCTCTCTCTCTCTCTCTCTCTCTCTCTCTCTCTGGTCTAATTATGTTCTTCCTAGTTCTGGTTTTCTGTTCTTTTTCTTCCTTTTTCCACTTTTTTTGTTGTTGTTGCTGTAGTTTTTGTCTTGTTCCGCTCGTTTCCACCTCTCTCTCTCTCTCTCTCTCTCTCTCTCTCTCTCTCTCTCTCTCTCTCTCTCTCTCTCTCTCTCTCTCTCTCTCTCTCTCTCTCTCTCTCTCTCTCTCTCTCTCTCTCTCTCTCTCTCTCTTCACCCTCTCTCTAATCCCTAATTTACCACTTACTGCACTTTTTCTCTCTATCGCTTTCCCAGCCCCGCCAAAACTCCCCTTCCTCCCCCCTCCCCCTCCCCCCCTTCCCCCTCCCTCCCCTTAGCTGTATCATAATAAGCTTGACTAATGTTGGGGTCAAATATTCTTCTTATGGTCAGTCTGGCAATTCGCTTAAAATGTTCCCCTCCTCTCTCTCTCTCTCTCTCTCTCTCTCTCTCCCTCTCTCTCTCTCTCTCTCTCTCTCTCTCTCTCTCTCTCTCTCTCTCTCTCTCATTATGTTCTTATGTCTTCTTCCTAATTTTGTCTTTCTTTCTTTAATTCCTTGTTATTTTTCTTTTTTTTCGTTTCCCTTTTTTTTTTTGCATTGTTCTGCGTGCTTCTCTCTCTCTCTCTCTCTCTCTCTCTCTCTCTCTCTCTCTCTCTCTCTCTCTCTCTCTCTCTCTCTCTTCCTTTATCTTCCACGTCCTTTATTTGTTTCTCTCTCTGTGATGTGGAGGGAAGTTAGGAGAGGAAGAGAGAAAAAAAAGGAAATGATGATGATGATGATGATGATGATGATGATGGTGATGATGATGATGATGATGATGGTGTTGATGGTAAGGAACTGGTAACTTATCATAATTACACTTGAATTCATGAGTGCCTCGGGGTAGGAGTGGGTGAGTGCATGAGTGAGTGAGCGGATGAATAAGAGAATGATTGAATGCGTGAGTAACAGAATGAGTGTGTGTGTGAGTGAGCGGATGAATAAGAGAATGATTGAGTGCGTGAGTAACAGAATGAGTGCGTGAGTGAGTGAGCGGATGAATAAGAGAATGATTGAGTGCGTGAGTAACAGAATGAGTGTGTGTGTGAGAATGACAAAATGAATGAGGGAATGAGTGTGAGGCGAGCGCGCTGAAGGATCTAAGCTCTTAAAACACCTCCAGCTGACCAGAAATTACCAAGAGACCTGTTTAGAATCTTTACGCTTCCTTTTTTCTCTCAAATACGCGGACAGCATCTCAATATTACCTCCAAAAAACCCAAAATAACCAAGGTCGGTATTCATTGACATTGCCGCCTGTGATGGAAGGATGGAATTTGAGGAAAACGAGAAACAACCATGAACGCCTTTCCTCATCTTACTCTCCTTCGCTAAAAGACACCGACAGAAGGAAAGAATCTGAGGAAAACGATAAACACAACCATGCACGCCTTTCCTCATCTTACTTTCCTTCGCTAAAAGACACCGACAGAAGGAAAGAATCTGAGGAAAACGAGAAACACATCCATGAACGCCTTTCCTCATCTTACTTTCCTTCGCTAAAAGACACCGATTGAAGGAAAGAATCTGAGGAAAACGAGAAACAACCATGAACGCCTTTCCTCATCTCCTAACTTTCCTTCGCTAAAAGCCACCGACAGAAGGAAAGAATCTGAGGAAAACGAGAAACACAACCATGAACGCCTTTCCTCATCTTACTTTCCTTCGCTAAAAGACACCGACAGAAGGAAAGAATCTGAGGAAAACGAGAAACAACCATGAACGCCTTTCCTCATCTTACTTTCCTTCGCTAAAAGACACCGACAGAAGGAAAGAATCTGAGGAAAACGAGAAACAACCATGAACGCCTTTCCTCATCTTACTTTCCTTCGCTAAAAGACACCGACAGAAGGAAAGAATCTGAGGAAAACGAGAAACAACCATGAACGCCTTTCCTCATCTCCTAACTTTCCTTCGCTAAAAGACACCGACAGAAGGAAAGAATCTGAGGAAAACGAGAAACAACCATGAACGCCTTTCCTCATCTTACTTTCCTTCGCTAAAAGACACCGACAGAAGGAAAGAATCTGAGGAAAACGAGAAACAACCATGCACGCCTTTCCTCATCTTACTTTCCTTCG
Source organism: Eriocheir sinensis (assembly GCF_024679095.1). Lineage (NCBI taxonomy): Eukaryota > Metazoa > Arthropoda > Malacostraca > Decapoda > Varunidae > Eriocheir > Eriocheir sinensis. The sequence goes on from NC_066571.1 coordinate 9,640,632, forward strand.
CTAAAAGACACCGATAGAAGGAAAGAATCTGAGGAAAACGAGAAACACAACCATGCACGCCTTTCCTCATCTTACTTTCCTTCGCTAAAAGCCACCGACAGAAGGAAAGAATCTGAGGAAAACGAGAAACAACCATGAACGCCTTTCCTCATCTTATTTTCCTTCACTAAAAGACACCGACAGAAGGAAAGAATCTGAGGAAAACGAGAAACACAACCATGCACGCCTTTCCTTATCTCCCTCTGACTCGATCTCGACGCCCTGCCCAGCTGTTCTGCCTCCCGCTGGGCGTGCTATTGCTTCCTGTGTTTCTCAGCTGGGCACGGGCGAGGAGAGGCCGCCGGGCAGGTCCTAAACGATACTTCTTCCTTTCACGGGCGGGAGAAAGGTCGGCGGTGGGCGGTGGGCGGCGCCTTGTTGCTCCTGCCAGTTTACAAAGAGAGTGTTCCTGTATCGTGTTGTGGTTGTGGTTGTTGTGGTGGTGGTGGTGGTGAACTACTGGCAACAAGACGTCTATGTGCGTGTAATTTGAAGCGAGAGAGGAGGAGGAGGAGGAGGAGGAGGAGGAGGAAGAAGAGGGAAAAATATCAGTGTGTTGTTTTAAGGAGGGGAGAGAAAATGAGAGAATGTGTGTGTGTGTGTGTGTGTGTGTGTGTGTGTGTGTGTGTGTGTGTGTGTGTGTGTAATTCACCACCATGGCATGATTCCCAGCTGGACTCGTCATCACCAGCAAGTATATCTCCCTATTTGAGCAAGCTTATTATAGTCGCTCTTTGGGTACTGCCGGAACCTTCATACACCACACACTACTTCCCTCTTGCATAAGGGGGAAAGAAAACACTCCTTGTAAGCCGAAGAATCCCTCCCCCTGACAGGCCGGAGATTGGGAGCGCAGAGTTTTAACCACTGAGCTATCGGAACGGTGTGTGTGTGTGTGTGTGTGTGTGTGTGTGTGTGTGTGTGTGTGTGTCTGTTGAGAGAAACAGAACGAGACCTTTTTTTGGTTGTATTCTTCCATTCCATCTGAAGTGCATGAACATAAGAACATAAGGAGTCTGCAAGAGGCCGTTAGGAGTCTGCAAGAGGAAAGCAGTCTGCAAGAGGTAAGGAGAGGGAGCGAAGCCAAGCCTTTCTCTCTTGGCAATTGAAGTGACCTATCCAACTCTCATTCTCCTCCTCCTATTGCTGGTGACAAGGAATTACGTGTCCTCCTCCTCCTCCTCCTCCTCCTCCTGCAAGCGACGAGGTAACACGTATAATTAAGATCAAGTGACGGTCGTTGGCTTGCTTGCGTCGGGAGGCCGGGCGGGGCGGGGCGGTCGGCGGGCGGTGTCGCGTGTCGCCTGTCGATTGTTTTGCGTCTACCACCGACGGGAGATAAGCGAGTCTCGTTTCCTGGGTATGTGCGTGAGTGCTTGTGTGTGAGTGTGTGTGTGTGTATCCTTCCCTTCGTCAGGCGCCTCAGGACACCCTCGCATACACTGTCACATGATCGGAGGCTATCGTCTGTCGTCCTCTCCATCAGGGGCAGGTCGTGACGCACTTTCTTGATGGTTTTCATGAACGAATTTCGACACGTGAAGAATTACAGGAAAAAAATAACTGGATTTCCGACGCCGCATATTGTATATAGCACTATAGAATTTATGTATTTTGCTAACTATATGCTGGATAAAATTTTGTCTTTGTGTATAGTGTACTGTGTATCTTATAATTATGAGGTTTAGCACCGTCAAGAAGGCCGAGAGTGAGTCGTGAAGTGACCCAAGAAACTGTGAGGAACATCGGCGGCACAGAAGCGTCCACACCGGTCGAGCTTCGGCGGGCGGCGGCGTCAGGGGGAAACATCACTCCACGCCCTGACTCACAGCCCTAAATAAAATACATCCACTCCCTCACTCGCTCCCTCCTTCCCTTCGTCCCCCGCACCTCCCATCCTCTCCTCTCTTTCCCGTTCTTCTGTTCCTCATATCCTCCTCCTATTCCCTATCCTCTCTCATTCATCCTCCCCTGCTCCTGATTATCCTGTTCCCTCATTCACTGATTCAGACATATATCCTCCCATCTCTCATTCTTTCCTCTTACTCTTCCTCCTCCTCTTCCCCCATTCCCTGGTTCAGCCATACCTCTCATCTCTCTTCCTTTCCTCTTACTCTTCCTCCTCCTGTTCCCCCATTCCCTGCTTCACCATACCTCCCATCCTCTCTCCTTCCTTTCCCTCCACCCCAGACTCCTCCTCCTCCTCATTCTCTCTATTTCCCTTCTCTTCCTCCATCCCACACTTCCCATTCTCTTCCATTTCCTTCCTCCATCCCCCATTCACATATCCCATCCTTCCTCGACACTCCTTTTCCCTCCACTCACTCCACTTTCCATTCCATTTCCTCTTTTGTTTTCTATTATCTCTTTTTTTCAGCTGCCCCTCATTATATCCTCCTCCTCCTCCTCTTCCTCCTTCTTCATTCTCTCCTGAAGGTACTTAACAATCTAGCTTCTCTCTCTCTCTCTCCTCCTTCTCCTCCTCCTCCTCCGTATGTCAGCTGTCCATGTGTCAACCTCCTCCCCTTCACGTCATTCACCTCCTCCTCCTCCTCCTCCTCCTCCTGCTCCTCGTCAGTCCTGTCTAGATAAGGCGGCCATTCATCGTCCTTTCTAGCGTCACGCGTCACGTCACGTCAAGGCATGTCACGTCACCAAGCAGGAATGAACCACAGCCACGCAAGGATAGTAGTAGTAGTAGTAGTAGTAGTAGTAGTAGTAGTAGTAGACAGACATCAATTTGGCATATATATTTTTTTACTTGTTTTCTTGTCTGCATTTTCGCCTCCGAGCATTCTTCGTTTTCAGGGTGGTGGTGGTGGTGATGAAGGTTATGGTGGTGATGGTGGTGGTGGTGATGAAGGTTATGGTGGTGATGGTGGTGGTGGTGATGGTAGCGGTACTGAAGGAAATGGCGGTGGTGGTGTTAATGACAGTGAAGGTGATGGAGGTGATGGTGATGATGGTGGTGATGGTGGTGGTGATGATGGTGATGATGGTGATGATGGTGAAGTGAGTGATGAAGTGACTAGTCCTAGGGCTCTCTTTCTACTTGAGAATGGCGCACACACACACACACACACACACACACACACACACACACACACACACAACAAAGAGCCACTGTAACTCAGGGTATGGTTGGAAGCCTCGGACTCCTCAAAGTGGCACCCCCCCCCCCCCTCTCTCTCTTGAACCTCCTCCTCCTCCTCCTTCACCTCCTCCTCCTCCTCCTCCTCCTCCTAAACCACTCAGCGTCATTACCACTCTTTGGGCATCAACTCCACAGTGCACGAGACGCCACTCCTCCTCTACTTCCTTCCACTCCACTCCACTCCACTTGTCTCCTCCACGCTATTTCATTACTCCACTTCTCGTACTTCTTCCCTTCAGTGGTATGTCGTTGTTCCACTTCAGCTTCCGACTCCACCCACCTCTCCACCTTCTCAGCCCTTCTTACTCCACCTTCTTGCTCCTCCGTCCTCCTCCACCTCTTCATACTTAAGATTTTTGCCAACTACTCCATATTTCTACTCCACTTTCTCATTTTTTCTTAACTCACTCCCTCCTCACTCCATCTCCCTACTCCTTCTTCCTCCTTGCTCATTACTCCACCTCCTCCTCTCTCCATCTCTCTCCTCCACATCCTTACTCCACCTCCTTCCTCCTTGCCCATTACTCCACCTCCTCCTTACTCCATCTCCATGCTCCACTTCCTTACTCCACCTCCTCCTTCCTCCTTATCCATTACTCCACCTCCTTCCTTACTCCATCTCTCTCCTCCACATCCTTACTCCACCTCCGCCTCCTCCTCCACTCCGCTTGCTTGGCTTATCAGTCCCCAAGAAAGGCTCTCCACTTCCCCCTTCCCTCCCCTCCACCTATCCTCCCCTATCCACTCTCCCCTTCCCTCCCCTCCACCTGTCCTCTCTTATCCACTCTCCCTCTCTCACACCTGTTCAGCCAGACGCCACAATGGTTCTTCCCCCTCCCCCCTTCCCCCCCTCCTCTCCACCACCACTACCACCCCCACCTCCATCACCATACCACTCACACTATCACCACCCCTTCTCCACCACCACCACCACCACTACCATCATCCCCCTCCCTCCCCTCCCACACCATTACTCCCCCCTCCCCCCCGTCCTCCCCCTTCCCCCTCCCCCGTTCCTCACGACATGCGCCGCCGTTTCTCCCTACTTAATTAACAAATACGTCAGCAAGAACTTCCACTAATAATAATAATAATAATAATAATAATAATAATAATAATAATAATAATAATAATAATAAAAATATCTTCCTCGCATTGAAGTTTTAAGTTTCCTCAGCTGCCACACACACACACACACACACACACACACACACACACACACACACACACACATTACGAGCCAACGCAACTAACGCCGAATAAGGAACACGAGATTGTTTAATTACAGGAGGAGGAGGAGGAGGAGGAGGAGGAGGGAGAGGAGAAGAAAGAAGAGAAAGAGAAAGGAGTTGTACCACATTCAAGGATACTAAACTACTACTACTACTACTACCACTACTACTACTACTACTACTTATACGAAGAGTGCATAATCCTTTGTATTTTCTCTTCCTTAAAAAAAGTCTACAGCATCGCCTAATTCTGCACTTTTAAATAACAATGAAAAACACTCTACGAAGATGCTCCTCTGTCCTGCTAATGTTAAGAACCTCCCGTCACAAGGTACGCTTCGTTACGGTTCAGGGAGATGGAAGGCGCCGGCCACTGCCTCCGTCCGATGGTTCCAGGCTGAGTCAGAGGCAAGGTGTGACTCATACCTGGCTTTGCGTCTGAATGGTGTCGGTGTTTATATTCTTCGAAGATGGTAAGGACACCGGCCACACAAATAAAAACTTAAAAATGGTAAAGGGACTCGGAGGGCGGTCTCATGTCTGACTTTTGGGCGTGGCTCCTTCACTGAGCTTACAATATTAAAGTTTTGCTTCATAGAGATATCCAGTGGCGGAATCACTTTTGATGTTAAGGAATTTTTACTGAACGGTGTACCAACTCCACCTCCCCATACTTAAGACTTTAGCCAACTACTCCATATTTCTACTCCACTTTCTCATTTTTTCTTACCTCACTCCCTCCTCCACCTCCTCCTCTCTCCATTTATCTCCTCCACTTCCTTCCTCCTCCTTATCCATTACTCCACCTCCTCCTCTCTCCATCTCTCTCCTCCACTTCCTTACTCCACCTCCTTCTTCCTCCTTATCCATTACTCCACCTCCTCAAAAAAGAAGTAACAAACAAACATACAAAACTAATTTACATGTCCCACACCTCCTAACGCACCACAACCAATGCCACAGCGCAGGCCACCACGGCCCTCTACAGCCCCCTTGGGAGCCATGGCCCTGAGCTTGGGGAACAAGTCTGCCAGTCTGCTCGACCTTGTCTATCTGATGTTCAAAAAGCGTTTGATAAAGTTCCACACCATCCATTAGTCTACAAAATCATACAGCTGAGCCTTGGGGGCAAAGGACACGAGTGGGTCGCAAACTGGCAGAGCAACAGACAACAATGGGTCGGTGATTAATGGAGCTGCCTCGGAGTGGGCGCCAGTCACTTTGAGCGGCGTCCCTCAGGGCTGAACTCTTGGCCAAGTACGTACTGTATATGTTTTACATCAATGCCGTTGATGTTGGATGCAGACTCAGTCATCTCATTACTAAATTTGCTGCCGACACGAATATGAGTAACTCGGCCCTCTCAGAGATAAGCGACGCCTTCAAGATTTGTGTTCAGTTTCAGCTTGGCCTGATGGATGGGAGACGATCCTTGATGCAGAGTTAAGTGCCGGGTTATTCAAGTGGAGTATTCGAGAGGGAATTCAATATAAGAAAGTGAATTATTAAATGTGCGGCGCAAAACTCTTAAAAAAGTGTAGTGTGTTAAGGAGCTTGGGGTGAAATAGCAAGACCCTATTTTTTTTTTTTTCAATAATGTTGTCTGAAGAGGATGTTCCATGTAAATCTCTCTCTCTCTCTCTCTCTCTCTCTCTCTCTCTCTCTCTCTCTCTCTCTCTCTCTCTCTCTCTCTCTCTCTCTCTCTCTCTCTCTCTCTCTCTCTCCCATAAAAAGAATCTGGCTAATGGGAAAATTACAAGATTATTCACACTGTCATCACCATCTTCATCACCATCATTACCATCATTAGAATGTGACTGTGCATAGAAATGATGTCACCGCATACCACCACCACCACCATCACCACCACAATCACTGACACCTCCATAATTACCACCACCACCACAATCACCAACACCTCCATCATTACCGCCACCACCACCACCACAATCACCAACACCTCCATCATTACCGCCACCACCACCACCACAATCACCAACAC
>NC_066571.1:9649558-9697058 GCF_024679095.1 Eriocheir sinensis
AACAACAACAACAGGTAAGCTAAGTCCAATTACCTATCACGCCGGGCACGAGATAGATAAGCAAATAAACAAAAAAATAAGCCTTTGGAATTAAACTGCAATCATTTTTTTTTTTTTTTGGAGGGCGGGGACTGAGCCAACTTTTTATTTTTATTTTTATTTTACTCCGTTGGTGGGAGCGGATTGCATTTTTATTTTATTTTTTTACGAATTTATATATATTTTGTCTTGTTCTTGGTCAGTCACACTTATTAATAAAGAGAGTAAGTATTCTCCACATTCCTACTCCACCTATTCATCATTATTTACTCCACCTACTCCGTTCTCTTCCTTAATCCACCTCTTCCTCACTCCACCTTCCTCCTTACCCATCCATGAATTTACAGTGAAGTTAGATTAAATTCCTACTCCACCTCCTCATCCTTCTTTAATTCACTTACTCCCTTCTCTTCCTTACTCCACCTCTTCCTCACTCCACCTTCTTCCTCCCATCCATGAATTTACAGTGAAGTTAGATTAAATTCCTACTCCACCTCCTCATCCTTCTTTAATCCACTTACTCCCTTCTCTTCCTTACTCCACCTCTTCCTCACTCCACCTTCCTCCTCCCATCCATGAATTTACAGTGAAGTTAGATTAAATTCCTACTCCACCTCCTCATCCTTCTTTAATCCACCTACTCCCTTCTCTTCCTCACTCCATCTTCATCCTGATAACGTGAAGGGGATGAAGGTGTGTATCTATCTATCTATCTATCTATCTTCCCTACTCCATGTTTAAAGTTTCATGCTGCCCTCTTCTCTTCTATGTCACGTCCTTAATCAGTGGTTCGTTTTCTGTTTCGCTCTGTGCTTGTTTCCTGTTTCATGCGACTTATTTTTCCTATCTTCCAGTTTCAGTTATCGCGTCCACCTCAAAGGAGCAACACGCGATCTTTGTTTCCTCTCTGTCTACCTGTCTGTCTCGGTCTCTATCTATCTATTTATCTATCTTCCTTACTTCAGGCTTAAAGTTTCATCTATCTATCTCTCTATCTTCCCAACTCCATGTTTAAAGTTTCATCCTTCTCTCGTCTCTTCTATGTCACGTCCTTAATTAGTGGTTCGTTTTCTGTTTCCTGTTTCATGTGATTTATTTTTCCTTTCTTCCAGTTTCAGTTATCGCGTCCACCTCCAGGAAACAACACGCGATCTTTGTTTCCTCTCTGTCTGCCTGTCTCGGTCTCTCTCCTCGTCGACTGGGAACATCACGACCCACCTTCACCTCCCTTCACGTTTTCTGCCAGTCGGACGCACCAAGGGGCCAGGCGCACATATTAAACAACCCTTTCGTTGGCGTTTCAGGCATTTCCAGGGGTAGTTTAATGACCCTGGTGGTAGTGTGACTCTTCTTCTGTACCGTGAACGTGAAGGAAACTCATGAATACCCGATTAATCTCCTTTCCTGGTCTTTGGAAATAGTGAATGTAAGAGATGGACGCGTCTGAGAGAATACCAACCCAGCCGCAGTTGCTGTCTGTCTGTCTGCCTGTCTCCCACCCTTCCCCACGCGTCAAAAACCTGTTCTCTTCTGCCCTTACGCTTCTCCTGTCTCCCCCTCGCCCTCTCTCCCTACCAACGTCGCCAGATTGTCGTACTCAGCCTCCTCTGTTTCCCGATTTCCGACATAAAAACTACCTCCTCGACTCCAATAACTGCCTTCATATATAGTTATTGTTAAAATGGTTGATTATTGGTATTTTTTGGCAATAGCTATGTCTCAGAAACCGGTAGATACGAGGCTCTGAGTACGATAATCTGGCAACGGTGCTCCCTACTCCCTTCTTTCTCTGCTTCCTTGCCTCCCTCGTCCCTCCCTCCCTTGCCCTTATCGTCTTGGTTGTCTCCCTCCTCCCCTCTCTGCTTTCTTACCGTCTTGCTCTGTCTCTCTCCCTCCCTTTCTCCTTTTTTCCCCGTTCGTAACCCTTCTCCTGTTCCTCCTTGCCTCGGTCCCTTCAATCCTTATCTGTTTCCTACCTGTCTTCGTTACCTTTTTCATCCCCCTTCCTTCCTCCTCCCTGTTATCTGCTTGCTTTTTCTTCCGTCCATTCTTTGCTGTACCTACTATTGTCTTCAGAAGAAAAAATCCTCACATGAAGAAAACGCCTTTGTTAACGTGAAAGAGAAAACACAAAAACGATGATGAAACGGAAAAGACATAATTAACGAAGGACCAAATGCCTCCCCCACGTGATACAGAAGAAACAAAGGCAAAGTGGAAAAGGAAATATCACTAACAAAGTAAAAATACCTACTTCATTGTGAAAGAGAAGACACGAAGGTGGTATGAAACAGGAAACTGAAACTATAAAAAAGGACCTCAGGAAACAAAGCAAAATAATAATAATAATAATAATAATAATAATAATAATAATAATAATAATAATAATAATAATAATAATAATAATAATAATAATGATAATAACAAGAGAAGAAGAAAAAGAAAAAGAAAAGAAGGGAAAAAGGAAGAAAAAGAGGAAAAGGAGAAACGAAAAATGGGAAAAAATGAAAAAAAAAGAAAAAGAAACAAGAAACGAAAGAATAATAATAATAATAATAATAATAATAATAATAATAATAATAATAACAAGAAAAATAAGAAAAAGGGAAAAAGGAAGAAAAAGAGGAAAAGGAGAAACGAAAAATGGGAAAAAAAAATGAAAAAAGGAAAAAGAAACACAAGAAACGAAGTCAAAACGAAACACAAAACTGTAACTAAAAACAGAATTGTCTCTCCCTTACATGAAACAGGAAACAAGGCGAAGCGGGGCGATGTTATTAGATAGGAAACAACAGATTACGAAGAAAGGAAGGAAGGAGAGAGAGAGAGAGAGCGAGAGAGAATCTGATGACAATTTGCGTGCATGAGGTCAGGCGCGTGTGATTACTAATTGGGGGGGGGAGGGAGGGGGGCGAGGGGGGGGAGGGGGGACCTGATTAGTGGATATTATCATCACCAGACTCGCTCCTCTCTCTCTCTCTCTCTCTCTCTCTCTGGTTCGTTCTGTTCGAGCTGATTCAGACTAGTTCGTCCGTTCGTTCGTTTCGAGTGCTCAGCTGAGAGGAGAATCAAGCACATCCCCGCATTCCTCTCTCTCTCTCTCTCTCTCTCTCTCTCTCTCTCTCTCTCTTGCAAACTCAACTGAGAGAAATAAGGTTAGGTCGGTGTTCCCATATTTATCAACTATTTGCAAGGACAGAAAAGCAGAGTGATCGGGCTTTCATGTTGTTTTTCAAGTTTATGGTTTACCGAAGCTTCGTCCAACTAACTACCTCCAGGGACATTAAACTTACCCGCTTGGAGAGACCCACCACACCAACTCTCACGAAAGCCTTGATGACTGAGTGTTTGGCCGCCGATATGTTGCAGAATATGACCCTTAGTGCCTCTGGATTCCTGCTTTTCTTCCTCCGTTCTTTGTTTCTTCGTTCTTCTAACCCCTTCGATGTTTGCTTATCTTCCACGCTCAGTAAGAGGTAAATTCTGAATTCCTCTTTGCATTTTTATACCCCAATGGTTGCCCTGAATTCCTACTTTCCTTCTTCCTTTTCTCTCTAGTTTCTCCGCTTTTTTTCAACTCCTTCGATGTTTGCTTATCTTACGCGTTCAGTAAGAGAAAAAATATCAACTCCTCTCTGCATTCTTATACCCCAATGGTTGCCCTGAATTCCAATTTTCTTCCTTCCCTATCTCTCTAGTTTCGTCCCTCTCTGCATTTTTATCCCAATTATTGCCCTGGGTTCCTACTTTCCTCCTTCCCTTTCAAGTTTCCCCGTTCTTCTGCCTCCTTCGATGTTTGCTTATCTTACGCGCTCAGCTGAGAAATATTCCTAACTCCTCGGTGTGAGTTTCTTCTGTTCTCCCTCCTTCCTTCGCTTCCTCTTCAGTCCTTTCTTTCGTAATCTTATCTCGTTAGATCTTGGCTCATCTTACGCGCGCCCAGTTAGTGAGGAGGAAAATGGTGCATATCTCTCTCTCTCTCTCTCTCTCTCTCTCTCTCTCTCTCTCTCTCTTTCTCTCTCTCTGCATTCCTGTCCATCGTGGCCCTGAGTGACTCCCTCCGCCTCCGCCCCAACAACAACAACAACAAACAACAACAACTCGGAGGGCGAACACGAGACACACACACACACACACACACACACACACACAAGAACGGGACCAAAATAATTAATGTAAACTTCAACGCTGATGCATGGTAGGAATGGAAGACTTAATTATTTCCCTTCTTACGTCCCTCCAAATGACGCCCCCCGACATCCCACTCGAGTCCAATTACACCAAGCAGAAGAAAGGCAAGGCTCGCAAAAACGCCTCCTGCCTCCCTCTCATGGCCCGGCGATGGCAGACGATCTTCTCTTAGTATTCCTTTCTTTAGAGTTTCCTTTTCCTCTTTGCTTGCTGATATTGCTCTAGATTTACTGTTACTACGCCCCCCACCACACACACACACACACACACACACTTTGCTTGCTGATATTGCTCTAGATTTACTGTTACTACGCCCCTCCCCATCACCCACCCACCCACACACACACACACACACACACACACCTGCAGAATACAATGACTTCTTTTCCTCCTCTGGTCCGAGAATGGCAGGCAGTCTTCGTTTCCTATGCCGTCCTTTCTGGTTTTCTTCTCCTCTTTGCTTTCTGATATTGCTCTAGATTTACTGTTACTCCTTCCCCTGCAAAGAACTACAACGTCTTTTTCCCCTTTGTCGTGGTGAAACAATGGTGTGTGTGTGTGTGTGTGTGTGTGTGTGTGTGTGTGTGTGTGTGTGTGTGTTCACTTCGTATCTCATCCTTTCTAGTTTTCATTTCTGCTTCCCGATCTTCACATTTTCTACTACCTCTCCCCTCTGCTAAGTACAACACGATTTTTCCCCCTTTGTCGTGGTTAAACAATGACAGGCAATCCTCCCTTCATCTTATATCCTCTCTCATTTCCTTTCCATCTGCGCTAGCCCGATCTCGCTCTAGCTCAACTATTCCTACAATCCCACCTCACCCCTGCAGAGTATACCCCCTTTGGCGTGGTGAAATAATGGAACGCAATCTTCCTTTCTTATTCCTTCCTTGCTAGTTTACTTTTCGTCTTTGCTTCCCGATCTTGCCCCACATTTGCTACTTTTTCCCCCTTCTGCAGAGTACAATCCTAGGTTATTCTTCCCTCTCCGGCATGGTGACACAATGGAGGGTGATCTTCCCTTCTTGTTTCATTCTTTCTGGTTTACTTTTTCATCTCTGCTTCCCGATCTTGCCCCACATTTGCTACTTTTTCCCCCTTCTGCAGAGTACAATCCTAGGTTATTCTTCCCTCTCCGGCATGGTGACACAATGGGGGGTGATCTTCCCTTCTCGTTTCATTCTTTCTGGTTTACTTTTCATCTCTACTTCACGTTCTTGCTCAAGGTTTGCAAGTAGGTACCTTCCACCCTCTGCAAAGTACAATGATCTGCGTCCCGGCTCTGTTCCTTCTAATTACTACTACAATTACTACCACCCGTAACTACCATCACTGCCGAGCAAGAACAACAAGCGGTCCAAGAATGACAAGCAATGTTTCCTGCGTAGTCCACCCTTTCCAGTTTAATTTCATCTCTGCTTCTTCTCGGCTCTGTTCCTAATTACTGCCGCCGCCCCGCAGAGTACCGCCAAAAGGAAGCGATTCTTTACGACTGGAGCATCTTAATAACACCTGCGTCGGTTAATTGCTCTTCTTACTCGCATTACCTGTCCTCCGAAACCCACCTGCAGCCTCTCAACAGGTAACTTGCGCGCGCTGAACTGAAAACTCGACCTACAAACACGATCTCTGGACTCAATACTGAACTCTAATAGCTTTTTATACTTTAACGCTGTGGATGAAGATGACGATAATGATGATGATGATGATACAAGATATAATAACTAAAACTATGAACTCGATCTGCAAACACGATTCCCGAACTCATCATTGGACTCTAATAGCTTTTTATACTTTAACGCTGTGGATGAAGATGACGATAATGATGATGATGATGATACAAGATATAATAACTAAAACTATGAGCTCGATCTGCAAACACGATTCCCGAACTCAGCATTGGACTCTCATAGCTTTTTTTTTTTTAACGCTGTGGATGAAGATGACGATAATGATGATGATGATGATACAACAGATATAATAACTAAAACTATGAACTCCACCTGCAAACACGATTCCCGAACTCAACATTGGACTGTAATAGCTTTTCATGACACTGGGGGTCTTGGTGATGATGATGATGATGATGATGATGATGATACAACAGGAATTATAACTAAGAACCTGAATTGCACACACGACTCCAGGACTCAAAACTGGACTCTAGTAGTTTTTGTAACAGTCGGTGATGAAGATGATGATGATGATGATGATACAGCAGGAATTATAACGGCAACAATGACAAAAATAATAAACGGAACATACTATACCACTCCCGTCTAACAAAAACAAGTCAATGATGAATAATAAGTGAATAATAAACGAAACAAAATATACCACTCGCGCCTTATGAGAGCAAGTGAATGAGTGGACGGATGAATGAATGAGTGAATGAATAAACAAACCCTCGAGTCAAGCCGTGAATAATCCCCTCGCCTCTCCCCACAAGGACGCCTCAAGTGTGTACTCACCCCCCAGGCGGCGGGCGGCGGCCGAGCTCATATCCTGAGTATCCATCGGGCTTGGCGAGGGCCTGGGCGGCGGCCACCAGGATCAGCCCCACCGTCACCAGCATCGCGCGCGTCCTACGGCGTTATGCGGGCGTCATGTGGCACTTAGGGGGCAGCATTGGCACACTCACGCGGAGGGAGGAAGCTGCGCGCCGGGTGTCCGTCTGTTCGTGCACGCGTCGGTGTCGTGGGCAAGCAAAGCGAGAGCCCGCGTCAGAGGACCACAGCACGGCGAACGTGAGTGACTAGTGCGGCGGTCGCCGAGTGTCTGAAGTCCTGCTGAGCGGCGCCGCCTGAGCCTGACACCCGCCCATCCTCACCCGCCTCCCCGGCTGACCGCCCCACCCTCCTCGCACTCGCCTCCCCCTCACAACGGACTCCCTCCCGTGCCTGTTTAGTCCTAGACCGTGAGCCACGCCAAGGATGTATTGCTTTCCTTTGGTGCGAAGAGGTGATGGAGGCGGCGGTGCGGGAGGCGGGAGGTGGGCGTGGCCGGAAGCTGGGGCCTGGCGTTCAGCAGGGGAGGAAGGGCCAGGACGTGCCTTGCAGGGTACCGGAGGTGAGGTGCCCCTCGCCTGGGCCAACCTTAGCTGTCCAATCTTGAATTAAGTGGATAATAACGCCCCTCGCCCAGTCTGTCTTTTTATGTGAGGGATTGCAACGAGTCCAAGGATGAGCTCAGCCGCGCCCGAGGAATGCTCAAGCTGAAAAAGCCGCGATGGCCTCGGCAAGGCGGCCACCCCCCTGCAGAGCCAACCTTCTTGGCTTCTTGCAGACTAAGAAAATTTGAGGTGACCTTGTTTCCCATGACACGAGACCTCCACATTCCGATGGAGGCGCCTCGCGAAAGTGGAGGCGGAGTGGGCGTGCAGGACCCCGGGCCCCGACCCGCGGGGAGAGGCACTCCAGCCTTGATACAGTCCAGGTCGGGACAGGTGGTGGCCGGTGCCGCGTCCCGCCCGGCACCTCCCCGTACATTATGCACTTATCGCGGCTGCCATCACTGTTACCTTTGAGGGCCGCCTCCCTGCCACCACCGCCCCGCGGCCGCGGCCGGCCTGGGAGGGACGAACATTGCAAAATCTTGAAAATAAGCAGACGGCGCGGGCTGAGTTAATGCAGCCTCGGCCGGCGTGTCAGGCAAGATAGGTCTCGACGCAGCACAGGAGGCCGGCCTAGGGTTGAGGGACACTAATAAACGCAGTCTTCATAATTAACAGTCACGGCAGGAATTCCTTCGTCTCCTTTTGAAAGTGATGAGAAGCATCCTTATCGCTGGCAGCGCGGCGTGTTCACTGCTCTTGAAAGCTTCTCCATCTTGGGCGCGTCGCACACGAGATGCCCAACAACCTCGGCAGTGAAGCTTGACGTCACGATGACCATTAAGGATGAGCCACGGCCGGGGGGGGCGGGTGTTGTGGGCGGCGGGCGGCACCAGGCGGCCCGCTGCTGATAACGGTGCCCGGGACCACAGCCCCGTGACTGATGACACTATCACGCCGCTCGCTTAGTGCCTCGTTATGGAATGTTTACACGACCCGCATATCTGGGGCCGCAAGTATATGATTTCCAATGAAGGAGAATGCGCAGAGGTGACTGAGGATGAATGGCCGCGCATACTCTCCTTCCCCATGACCTCGAGCCAGTCATACTTCTTGGTTCTTTCTCTATTCCTTCATTCCTGCCGCGTCTGGCACACAGGTACCGTCCGTGGCGATGATTAGTTGTGCTCTGGCTTGACGGGTGGGTCGCCTCTCCCTTCAAGACGTCTTCGAGCATTCAGGCACTGCCATACCGACTTGTTCTGAGCTTCTTTACCTCTGTCACCCCCCCTCCCCCTCATCCACCTTCAAACCATACCCTCACCAACCACCATACACCTTCACAAAACCATCCACGCTCCAGGTACACACTCACCAATCCACCCACACCTTGCTAACTCACCCACACCCACAGAAACCTACTTACACCTTCACAAAGCCATTCACACCCCAGGTACACCCTCACCAAGCCACCCACACCCTTCCTAACCCAATCCAACCCTTGCTAGCGCACCCACACCCTCAGCAAGCCGCCCACACCCTCAATCACTCACCCACACCTTTCCTAACCCCCTTGCCTAACTCAATACCACCCTTGCTAACGCACCCACAGCCTCAGCAAGCCGCCCACACCCTCAATAACCCACCCACACCTTTCCTAACCCCCTTGCCCAACCCAATGCCGCCCACACCCTCAATAACCCACTCACACCTTTCCTAACTCCCTTGCCTAACCCAACACCACCCTTCCTAACGCACCCACGCACTCGCCGGCCTCGCCATCGCCGCCCCGCCGCCGCGAAGGGCCCTTAAGGAGTGGAATTTGTCTCGGGACCAAATGCGGCGAGCGTGTCCGCCGGCAGACTGCATGCGGCACCGCGGGTCGTGACGGCGCGCGAGGGTGCTTGCTGATAACCGCCCGGCGAGGAGATGTTATTAATATAAGGTGCAAATTAAGCGCCATAAATAGTGAATAATTAAAACCTCCGCAAAGTAGCCAAACGCACATCAGGGCCCGGATAAAAGGTGAACGAATGCGTGTATTGATATAGGGCGCAAGTTAGGCGTCGTAAACATCGAGTAATTAGAGCCTTTCAGAGCAGCTAAATACACACCGCCGGGCTGGGAAAAGAGCTGAACGAATTTTTGTATTGGTAAAAGTTAGGCTCCGTGAATAGATGATACTTGAAACCTTTACAAAGTAGCTAACTGGGCTGAATAAAAGAGCTGAACGAATTTTGAAACAATTTAAGGTGAAAAAGAGGCTCCAAAAAATAATTAAAACCTTCACAACGGACCGGAAAAAAAGCTGAGTTAATTATTTTACGATCTTAAAAGAAAAAAAAAATCTTAAGCACGTAATGTAAGAGGTATAAGTATAATAAGTCAGGCTGTATATAAGCTCCTTTTGCTCTCGTCGAACGAATGGAAAACTGATTCTGATTTCAGGGATCGGGAACCCTCAACGCTGAGCAGCAACGTAGCGGACCAGCCGTCAGGAGGAAATACCTAATAAAACACCTTAAATTACTTACTTGAGGGAGAAGCAAACCAGTCAGTTCAATTAAACCTTACATTAATATATTTAGGTGGATGAGATGTATACAGGCAAGTAGTTATGAGCAAGAGGAGGGTATCAGGACACCTCTCCTCCCGAAATTGACCTCGCTTTCGGCCACCTCTCTTGATTATTTTTTTTAGGAGCAGCGAGTAGCGGGCTTTTTTTGAGCTGTCTCCTTCGTTAAAAAAAAAAAGGGGGAAAAGCAGAGGAACCGTTTCATTCACACCAAACACACGACGGAGGGAGATGTTAACCAGTTAGTTCAAATGCATCTTACATTAATACCTTTACGCGGATGAAGTGTACACAAGCAAGTAGTTATAAGCAAAGGAAAAGCAAAGGAACCATTTCATTCACACCGAACACACGACAGAGAAAAAATCAACTAGTTATATTAGCTTTTTGAGGGAGATGTAAACCAGTCCATTCAAACAGCCCTTACACTGACTATTGGTAACTTCAGGTAGGTATGAGCGTGGGAAGAAGCAAAGCAGTAAATCGGTTCACGCTATATTGAATTTATTAGAGTGAAGAGTGAAGGGAAGGTTAGAATATAGACATAATTATAATTCCCGCGAGACTGCAACAAAGAGGAACACTTCACCCTTGACCCAGCCATAACTTGCCGCCAACACGAGACAAAGAGGTAACACACACTCCTAAAAGCCGCCCTCAGCTGAATGGCCGCGGCGGGGACCTTGCTCTCCCGCTTCGCCTTGTTGGGTCACCCTCTTATGCGGCACTCAGGAAGGCCGGGAAGTGCGGGGCCCGACCTTCCTCTGTCTGCCGCCCTCACACACACACACACACACACACACACACACACACACACACACACACTCAAAAGAAACCTTGGAATAAAGAACGATATGCAAACAGCCGTGGTCAATAAAAGTCAAAACCAACTAACTAAAAATTAAACATGATCAGTACAACTAACTCACACGCACATGCCCACCCATTCACCCCCCACCCACCTACCCCCCCACACTCACTCACCCCCATCCCCCCACCCACTCATCTCCCTTACGACTCCCAAATTAATCTCTGTGGCAAAGTTGTCTGTAATAAGCCTTCCACGGACTAATGACTGTTCCCACGGCGCCGACTACATACATCACACACACTTAGACCATAATTCTCAAACCTTTCGTCGCTCAATAACACGTATTTTACAAGGCTTTCGCAGGCGTTTCGGGCATTTTCAGGGGTAGTCTAATGATCCTGGTGGTTGTTTAACTCTTCTTCTGCACCGTGAATGTGAAAATATCCTCATGAAAGCCCGATTAATCTCCATTTTGACCTTTGAAAATAGTTAATGTGCGAGGTGGAAGCGTCTGAGAATACCGCCCTTAGAGATCGTGACCCTGGACGTGTAAATCAAGCTCTTGGTGCTGTACATTCTCATCACTTTAAGACTTGTTTCACTGTGTGCGGGCTTTTTTTTTTTTTTTTTTATTATTGCGGCCTTTTTTATTTTTATTTTGCGAGCTTTTTTTATTACTGCGGCCTTTATTTTTATTTTGCAGCCTTTTTTATTTTGCGAGCTCTTTTTTTTTATTTTGCGAGCTTTTTTTATTATTGCGAGCTTTTTTTTTTATTATTGCGAGCTTTTTTTATTATTGCGAGCTTTCTATTTATTATTGCGGGCCTTTTTTTTATTATTGCGGGCCTTTTTTTATTTTGCGAGCTATTTTTTTATTTTGCGAGTTTTTTTTTATTATTGCGAGCTTTTTTTATTATTTTGCGAGCTTTTTTTTATTTTGCGGCCTTTTTTATTTATTTTGCGAGCTTTTTTTTATTTTGCGGCCTTTTTTATTTATTTTGCGGGCCTTTTTTATTTATTTTGCGAGCTTTTTTTTATTTTGCGAGCTTTTTTTTTATTTTGCGGCCTTTTTTTTATTTTGCGAGCTTTTTTTTTATTATTGCGAGCCTTTTTCTTTTTTGCGAGCTTTTTATTTTATTTTGCGGGCTTTTAATTATTTGCGGGCTTTTTTTATTATTGTTTCCTTTTTTTTGTGCCCTTGATCTGGCCCCTTTGTTGTACTTGCTTGTCTTCGCGCAGGACGGATTCGCATATAGAAAACCAACCTTGCCAGTCGTTTTCGTAATGAACAAGAAGAGGAAAAAATGATGAAGGGGTTGAAGATGAAATGGAGATGAAGATGGATAATGATAGTAGTAGTAGTAGTAGTAGTAGTAGTAGTAGTAGTAGTAGCAGTAGTAGTAGTAGTAGTAGTAATAATAATAATAATAATAATAATAATAATAATAATAATAATAATAATAATAATAATAATAATAATAATAATAATAATAATAATAATGAGACAAAAACAGAAAGAAAAAAAAAGAAAAGAACAATGAAAGAAAGAAAAAAAAGAAAAAGAAGAAAAAAGAATGAAAAAAATGAAAAAAAGGGAAAACGTAGAGAAAAAAAAGACAAAAGAGAAAAATAAGAAAATACAAGAACAAGAAAAATAATAAAAGAAAAGCTAAAGACAGAAGAAACAGCAAGAAGAAAAAGAAAATAAAGGAACAAGAAAAAAACAACAACAACAACAACAACAGCCAAGAGTCGGTGCAAATGAGTGTTTATACTTTTACACTTAGAACCCCAGTGGGCCGTGAGGAGGGTCAGTTGCTATTATGGCAGGGAAGGGAAGGGGGAGGCGGCGGATAAGGAGTGGAATGGGCTGGTTGGGGGGTTGGGAAGGGGTGCGGTAGGGAGCGGAATGGGATGGCTGTGGGGTTGGGAAGGGCTGGGGTAGGGAGCGGAATGGGATGGTTGGAGGGTTGGGAAGGATTGGGGTTAGGAGCTGGCTGGGTATGGTTGAGGGGTTGGGAAGGCTGGCTGGGTACGGTTGGGGGGTTGGGAAGGACTGGGGTAAGAAGCTGGCTGGGTAGGTTGGGAGGTTAGGAAGGGCTGGGGTAAGGAACTGACTGGGTATGGTTGGGGGGTTGGGAAGACAGGCTGGGTACGGTTGGAGGGTTGGGAAAGAGTGGGGTAAGAAGCTGGATGGGTTGGTTGGGAGGTTGGGAAGGACTGGGGTTAGGAGCTGGCTATGTATGGTTAGGTATGATGGCTGTGGTGGCGGTTAAGTTCTGCCGGACATGGAAAGCGAGTGAGGGGGATTAAGGGATAGATTGTGGGGGATTGGGCAGCGATGAGGCATGGGAGGAGGGGTGACGGTGGGGAGAGAGGACAAAGTCGGGGATAGGGCAAAGGTGGGGACAGCGAGGGGTCAGAATTGAGGAGGGGAAGAGGGGAGGATTCAGAAAGCAGGTCAATTTGGGGTGAGAGAGAGAGAAGGGGGGAAGGGGGGAAGGTTATGTAGTTAGCAAAGGAGCAGGGGTAGGGGGTGAAAGGGAAGGGGGAGACCAGAAAGGGGATGGGGGCAGCAAGAGGTCAAGATTGGGGAGGGGAAGAGGGTTAGGTTGGGGCAGGAAACAGGTAACATCAGGATGGGGGAGGAGAGGGAGGATTATTGGTAGGAAGAGTAGGAATAGGAAGGGAGGAGGAAGGGAGAGACATGGATGGGGAGAGGAAAGAGGGAAAAGGGAAGGAGGAAAAGGGAGGAGGAGGAGGGAAAGGGGAATGGAAAGTTGGAAAAGGAAAGAGGAGGAATAATGAAATAGAAGGGGAGGAGAAGGAAGGGAGAGAGAAGGGGGGAAGGAAAAAGGGAAAAGGGAGGAGGGGAAGGGGGAGGGGAAGCTGGAAAAGGAAAGGGAATAGGAAAGAGGGGGCAGGGTTGGTTGGGGTGATAAGTAGGCGTGGTTGGGGTCGAGGGGAAACTGGAAGAGGGATACTGGCGGGGTGCAGGGGAGGCGGGGACGTCGGGCAGTCGAGGGCAAACGTGTGGGTGGTTGGGTGGGCGGCTCACACGCTTATGTACACACAGACAGACAGACGGCCATCGACGCGGGAATGCAATAAGGTGTAGGTGTATATAGGAGCCAGGAGACACCCTTGAGGCACTACACACACACACACACACACACACACACACACACACACACCACTTCCCATAGAGGAGGAACCAGGGTGACCACAACTTAAAACTAGAGTGGAAATGAAAGAGACTGCTGACTTGAGGATAAAAGGCAAAGGGGCCGCGAAGAGCAAAGGGCAGAGACAAGGAGGAGCAAAGAGGAAGGCAAAAGATGGAGGGGAAAATGCAAATCGGTGAGGTGAAAGGGAGTCACTATCGGGCAAGGGCGCGCTGGATAAGTCACGGTGTTAACTAAGGGCCGCTTTCACAGTTGTTTTGTTTGTCTTGATCGTTACCAATGGCTGTTATCGCCGCTATAGTATTTCCATGTTAAACTGGCCGATGGGGTAGTGGCGGCTGCGGGGTTAGCCTAGCACCGCACCTTGCCACACACTCTCAACACCTCTCCCTTCCTCTGCAGCCGCCACTACCCCAAAGGCCAGTTTCACGTGGAAAACTATATAGCGTCGATCGCCGCCATTGGTAACGATCAAAACAAACAATGTGGCTGTGAAAGCGGGTCTAAGTGTGGCATAACTTGTGTAGCAGTGTCTTCAGCGTCCCATCAGCGCGGCACTCCTCTCCGTTAAGCCCCTTGGCCTCGGCGTTCCTTGTGGCCATAGACCCCTCATGGCTCCTCCTCCCTCGCCTCAAGCTCCCCCCGGCACGCCATTATAAACATCCGGGTTACCTTGTGCAGCCTACACCGTCCTCCCCCCCTCCCCATAGCCATGTGTCGCCCTATATTATAATTATGGTGTTTCGTCCTGCGAGTTATATGTACGCAGAGATTACGGTACGTTTCGTAGAGAAGATGGCGCCACTATAAACACTTGCCTGCGACTACCATCTAGGTCCCTCAAGAAAAACCTACCTACCTTAAGCGATTATTTTATGAGGGTGACGATGTGGCATACTTCGGTCCACGGGATAATTCGGCACGTCTCAGCCTGATATACTAATTAAGTTCACGCGTCGAATGAAGACAATCCCAGTTACTCTCTAATTTGAAGAGTGAAGCGACATAATCAGCCTCCTCCCACGCCACTGTGTCCAGGTAGGGTCTGCGCCAGGAATATATTAAAGGAGGATTTCAGTAACTACCTCACTAATTAATTAACTTACCGAACAAACGACTAACAAATCATCCAACTGTACCGAACGAAATAGCGGGCCAATTCGCTAATTAACCAGCGACCTGACCAATTAACTTGCCCGTCAATTAGCCGCTACTAATCAGTTAACTAACCGACTGACTAATTAGACAGCCCCCTTATAAACCAACTTATTATCTAGCTCATTAACCAACCAACGAACTAATTAACCACTGAACGAACGAACACACAAACGTACTAATCAAATAACCAAATAGGGAGAGTAGACAAATAAGGACAAATCGTAGGCCAGTAGATTTCAAATAGGCCAAGTAGAATAGATAAAAAGTACAATAGATAAACAAGTACAGTAGATAACTAGTAGATTAGATAAACAAGAACACATCATACGCCATGGAGTAGATTTCAAACATGCCATCACATCAATACGTATGACCAACACCGAAGCTTCGAAACAACAGTGAACCAGAACCAGAAGTAAATAGATAAACAAACAAATAATTGGATAATCTGGACCTACAGGCTATCAAAAATTCCAACATGTCGCCGCGTCCCAAGAGCAACACCCACGAGCGTCCTGAAGCAACACAAACAACACAACCAGCGCCAAAACAACTTGAGTGCTGGTTGAGCGCGCCCATGCATCACCCCCATCACTTAACACCCGCCTTGGTTCACCTTGTCCTTCGCCTTCCCTTATACCCCTTCTCTCTCCTACCCTTCCTTTTTCGACACTAACCCACCTTGCTCTACACGGCTCTGTCCTGGTCCAATCCTTGTCTTTCCTCCCGTTCCCTAAACACTATCCCACTTCTGTCCTTCCCTACCCCGTCTCTTCTGCCTTCCCTACCTTCCCCTACCCTATTCTGTCATATCTTTCTCTTACCCTTCCCTGCCCTGGTCTGCCCTACACTGCCCTTCTTTTTTCTCCTCTTCCCTCCCTTCTTCTTCTTCTTCTTCTTTTTCTTAGGTCCCCTCCTCTCGTTCCTCTTTCCTTTTTATTCACAAACTTTCCTCTTCCTATCCTACCTTGCCCTACCTTTCACGTTCCTCCCCTTCCTTGCAGTACCCTATCCTGCCCTGCCCTCTCCTTTCCTATACTATACTCCACCCTCCCATACCCTTCCTTACCCCGCCCTGTTCTCTCCTACCCGCCCTTCCCCAACCCCTTCCCTACACTATAACCCTACCCCATCCTATCCTATTCCTCCGTGTCCTCCCCAGCCCATCCCACTATACCCTGCCATACCCTCCCCTGTTCTCCCCTTCCCTATCCCGCCCTTCCCCAACCCCTTCCTTTCCTGCCCTTCCCTATACTACCCCATTCCATCATATCCTATTCCTCCATGCCCTGCCGCGAACATCCCACTATACCCTGCCATACCCTTCCCTGTTCTCCTACTCCCCTACCCCTTCCTTTCTTGCCCTTCCCTTCAGTACCCCACCCAGTCCTATCCTCCTCCTCCGTCCCCTATACCCCGCCCTGTTCTGTCCCACCCGGCGTACCCAGCCAACGATAAGGACAAGTCTGCGAACCTGCGGCCGCGGCGGAGGCGATGAGGAGTGAGTGAGAAATGGGGAGTCGATGAGACGAATTATAGCGGCTTTTTGACGCTAAGCTTTTAACGGTGTTGTGTTTGGAGCGCCTTAAAGGTTGGGGTATGTCCGAGAGCCTGGCCTGTGCTTCGTCTGACTGGCGGGGAGGAGGGGAGAGGGGAGAGGGGTGAAGGGAGAGAGGCGTGAGGGGAGAGAGGTGAGGGGATAGGGGTGAGGGGTGAGGAAAGAGGGGTTAGGGGTGAGGGGTGAGGGAAGGGGGTGCAAGGATGGAGTGGCCAGCGTGGGCGTCGGCGGGTGTGAGTTAGCTTAAGGCCCCTTGATCTTAACCATGAACACTGGCACCTGAAAGAACGTTAAAGATAAAAAAATAAATAAAAAAATAAAAATGTTGATGTGATGTGAACTTATATGGAGCGGCGTTAGTTTGTCTGTCAGTCGGTTTGGCAAGGATTTTTTTTTTTTTTTGTCTTTCTCGCTTTTTTATTTTCTTTTTTCGTTTTGTTGTTTTTATTCCTCCTTTTCTATCCCTGTCCATCGTCCCCCCCCCCCCCCGCTCTCTCTCTCTCTCTCTCTCTCTCTCTCTCGATCCCCTCTTTCTCTATCTTGCTCTTTTCTTTACTTTACTTCTTCCTTTCTCCTGTCTCTATTTCTCCTCCAATTTCCCTCTAAAACCCTTCTCTCTCTCTCTCTCTCTCTCTCTCTCTCTCTCTCTCTCTCTCTCTCTCTCTCTCTCGATACCCTCTTTCTTTCTCTGTCATGCTTTTTTCTTTATTTCTCTATTCTTCTTCCTTTCTCCTGTCTCTATTTCTCCTCCAATTTCCCTCTAAATCCCTTCTTTCTCTCCCCCCCCCCTCTCTCTCTCTCTCTCTCTCTCTCTAGATCCCCTCTTTCTCTATCTTGCTCTTTTCTAAATTTCTCTTTTCTTCTTCCTTTCTCCTGTCTCTATTTCTCCTCCAATTTCCCTCTAAAACCCTTCTCTCTCTCTCTCTCTCTCTCTCTCTCTCTCTCTCTCTCTCTCTCTCTAGATCCCCTCTTTCTCTATCTCTCTCTTTTCTAAATTTCTCTTTTCTTCTTCCTTTCTCATGGATCTATTTCTCCTCCAATTTCCCTCTAAATCCCTTCTTTCTCCCCCCCCCCCCCTCTCTCTCTCTCTCTCTCTCTCTCGGTATCAAAGGAGTTCGCAGACACTAATATAAGACGGAGACGGCCACTTCAGGAGATCGTTAATTTGGGTGTTTGAGGTTCGGCGAAGGTCGTGCGCGGCGATATCAGGGTTCAAGGCGCCCAAGAGAGAGAGAGAGAGAGAGAGAGAGAGAGAGAGAGGGAGGGGTCGTCGAGTGGCCCAGTGATGTAGGGGCGACACCGCGATAACGAGACGGTATGAGCGGGCAACCACAGAACGCCGAAGAAGACGATTGAAGTTTATAGGCATCGCGTTGACGTTCCTTATGAATACTGCTCTGTGTTGATGCCGCTTCTCTCTCTCTCTCTCTCTCTCTCTCTCTCTCTCTCTCTCTCTCTTTCGGTCAGAGTTCGTGGAGACAATACGATAATAATGAGGAGGTGGAGGAGGAGGAGGAGGGGAAGAAACAAGAAAGAAAATAAGAAAAAAGAAAAAATAAATAAAGAATAGAAAAAAGAAAAATATGAAGAAAAAGGAGTTATGGTCTAGAAGAAGAAACAATATACGAAAGAGGAAGAAAAAGAAAAGAAGAAAAGTAAAAATGAAGAGAAAAAGAGGAAGAAAAATGAGTTATGGCCAGTCAATTTGGTCTAGAAGAACAAACAAGAAAAATATAAGAAAAAGAAGAATAGTAACAAATAAAAAAAATAAAAAAATAAATGTGTTCTGGCTAGTCACTCTGGTCTAATGAATCTAATCCTACTGACAGCATCGCCAATCCTTCACAAATAGGTAGGTACACATTAATTGGTCTCTCCGAGTGATTAAGTTATATATGGGTTGCGAGGGCGAGTGGGTTGTTGTGAGAGGCGTGAAGACAGCTCCTCTGGCTTGTATGCTCGTGACTCACCCGCGAGACTAACGCTTGACACTTAACAGTCTTCGCATAGATAAAAACATAGATAAATAAAAAGAATAGACGTGTTTCAGCCGATGAGCTCATACTTGACACTCCCCAGTCTCCATACAGATGAATACGTGGATATATTAAAAGAATAAATGTGTTTACCCGATGAGCTCATGCTAGATACTCACCAGTCTCCACACGGATAAATACGTAGATATATTAAGAGAGAGAGAGAGAGAGAGAGAGAGAGAGAGAGAGAGAGAGAGAGAGAGAGAGAGAGAGAGAGAGAGAGAGAGAGAGAGAGAGAAAAGAATACACGTGTTTGATGAGCTCACACTTGACACTCAACAGTTTCCTTGGACCTAATAAAGTTAACGAACAAATAAATAAACAAATAAATAACAAAAATCATCTTTCACCCAATGGTCTCAAACTTTACACTCATCGGTTTCTTTAAATCTAATAAATAAACAAAGAAATAAATAGCTAATATATACAAAAATTATCTCTCAGCTAAGGATCTTACACTTGTTATCTAATTAGTGCATAAACAAACAAACAGATATATATGCAATGACGTGTCCCACCCGAGGGCCGCACACTCAGGGCCATATAAGACATTTCTGGGCCCAAGAACACGTAATTTACTAGTCTTTCGTAGGAGCTGTGGGCATTTCCAGTAGTAGTTTTATGACCCTGGTGGTAGTGTGACCCTTCTTCTGTACCATGAACCTGAAGAAACACATATTTGACAAGGCTTTCGTAGGAGCTGTGGGCATTTCCAGGAGTAGTTTTATGACCCTGGTGGTAGTTTGACCCTTCTTCTGTACCATGAACCTGAAGAAACACATATTTGACAAGGCTTTCGTAGGAGCTGTGGGACTTCCAGGAGTAGTTTTATGACCCTGGTGGTAGTTTGACCCTTCTTCTGTACCATGAACCTGAAGAAACATATTTGACTAGGCTTTCGTAGGAGCTGTGGGCATTTCCAGGAGTAGTTTTATGACCCTGGTGGTAGTGTGACCCTTCTTCTGTACCATGAACCTGAAGAAACACATATTTGACTAGGCTTTCGTAGGAGCTGTGGGCATTTCCAAGAGTAGTTTTATGACCCTGGTGGTAGTTTGACGCTTCTTCTGTACCATGAACCTAAGGAAACACTCATTAGAACCCGACTGACCCCCTCTTTAACCTTTAGAAATTGTTAATGTGAGAAGCAATAGTGTTTTATAATACCAACGATCTGAGCCATTATTTTTAAAACATTTCCCGCCCTAACACAGTTTAGTTTAATTCGTGGGAGTTTAGTTTTTATTCCAGGGGTACTTTTAAGACCCTGGTGGTAGTCTGAGCCTTCTTCTGTACCGTGAACCTAAAAGATCACGTAATTTACTAGTCTTTCGCGGGAGTTTAGGGCATTTCCAGGGGTACTTTTAAGACCCTGGTGGTAGTATGAGCCTTCTTCTGTACCGTGAACCTAAAAGATCACGTAATTTACTAGTCTTTCGCGGGAGTTTAGGGCATTTCCAGGGGTACTTTTATGACCCTGGTGGTAGTCTGAGCCTTCTTCTGTACCGTGAACCTAAAAGATCACGTAATTTACTAGTCTTTCGTGGGAGTTTAGGGCATTTCCAGGGGTACTTTTATGACCCTGGTGGTAGTCTGAGCCTTTTTCTGTACCGTGAACCTGAAGAAATACTCATTAGAATTCGATTAACCTCATTTTTGGTCTTTGGAAATAGTTGGTGTGAGAAAATAGGATAAAGAAAATAGGAAAAAGAAATAAAGAAAATTGGATAAAGAAAATAGGAAAAAGAAATAAAGAAAATTGGATAAAGAAAATAGGAAAAAGAAATAAAGAAATTGGATAAAGAAAATAGGAAAAAGAAATAAAGAAAATAGAAAAAAATAAAGAAAATAGGATAAAGAAAATAGAAAAAAAATAAAGAAAATAGGATAAAGAAAATAGGAAAAAATAAAGAAAATAGGAAAAATAAATAAAGAAAAAAGAAAAAAGGAAAAGAAGGATAAAGAAAATAGGATAAAGAAAATAGGAAAGAAATAAAAAAGTGAAAAGGAAAAAAAATAATAAAGAAAATAGGAAAAAGAAATAAAGAAAAAAGAAAAAAGGAAAAATAGGATAAAGAAATAAAGAAAAAAGGAAAAAGGATAAAGAAAATAGGAAAAAATAGGAAAGATAAGAAAGTAATGAAAGGAAACAGGGAGAGGTGCACCTAACCCCACCTAACATCACTATCCATGAACTTATCTAACCTTTTCTTGCGTGTATCCATCCTACTGGCACTCAATATGTCTACCAAGCCTCTTCCACCCATCCAACGCTCTACTGGTAGGCAAATCATTGGTAAACAAATAATCTGGAAACTCTAATTCCGCGGTGAAACGTTGTGAAACATAGACCACCTAAATGGTAAGTCTTTGTTGCAATATAAATATAAAAAAAATGATAAATATAATTACATAGCAAAAACATGCCATGCTACACTTTTTACCAGTCCTTGTAGTTACATGATTACGATGAAAAATGTAATGTATATCAAACTTATCTGCCTCAGTGCCGTGCATGGAGGCCAGAATGAAGCCCCAGGGTTCCATAAGACACAGCAAAGAAGTACTCACTGGTTATTTTATACAATATATTGAGTGAGCATCACATCTCCATAAAATCAGATCTAACACATCAGAAGACAACAGCTTTAACTTAACAATATGCACATATGATTTAAGGATGCAGCAATCTCATGGTCATGCATCATCATTACACCCCAGGTCACGTGCAGCTTGTATTAAAGAATATCTGAGGCAAAAATATTGAAGAATATCTTATGAAGCTGAATACAGAAATTGGCACAGACTTACTGCAATGTCACAAAATTTGCCTGCGCATGAAATATACACTCCATTAATTTTCTAATAATTCAATAACTCAAACTGTCAATAGCCCCAAACAGCAATTAACCATTGTATCGCCATCATAAGAGACACCATGATATTAATTTAAGCACCTGTGATACATGACTTTACTCATTTTTAGCTGCATTCATTTAAATATTATAATTAAAATAGCATAAAATTTTAAATATCAGTAAAATCTAAAGTTATTGTCAGTAATAACAGTGCTACACAACTAACAGACCTAGTAGAAGCATCTTTGGCAAATCTGACTCAGCATGGCACAGCTGTGATGAGCAGTAAACTATCCCATGAAGAGTATTTCACTGCTGAAGGAAGGAAGGAAGAGCTAAAGTAATCAGATCTACAGTTATCTAACATCCTGTAAATTAAAGTCAGCTACACTACTTGTAATGCTTACGTTTAAGTCACTGAGTTACTCTCACTAGTACATCTTCATTTACAAGGCACAATACCTGCAAAAAATGTACATTCTTTAGTTACAACAGACTGCAAAAACTGGTCGCTATCTTTATTCTAACCCCCAAACACTAGCACAGCTGTCACCTCCAGCCCACAGTGAATGGCTGAAAAACTGCCCTTTTCTTATGTGCTGTACAACCTTGCTCTATTAAGATTATGATTCAAACGAATCTTTCATAACGTTGCTAACAAATTCATTATAAATAAAAGCATATAAAATTACATTACCCGATTTAGTTTTTTTAAGAATAATCAAAATATATAAATACATCAAATATATCAAAATCGTTACATCAATTCATATCATTAAGAGCACAGTCTACAAGGCAACCCACACCCTGAACCAACAACATAACTAAATTCTTATGAGCTTTACCCTCCTATGATCTCCCTCTGTCAATGCAACCCATCCTGATACCTCAAAGCAGCGGCGGCAGCAGCATCACTAGAGGCTCCAGAGAGTGCGGTTCTGCCCTGCCAGGTAACTCTCTTCATCTTCAAGGTCGTGGTCGAGGCTCTCAATGTTTGGGCCGAGGTCGTGAACACTCAGCTCCTTCTCAAACATCTTCTGTAGCAGGACCTCCACATTCTTCAGCCCTAGAAATATAAACTGTTGTGTATCTCTATGGGGGAAAACGTTTACATCTATATACAGATTATTCAGCATTCAAAAAGCAGATATACACATGGTGAATGAAACACATGAGAGCTTACTTTTTGAGATGTGGAAGCGGACATCAGTTTCCGAGGAGATGTCTTTGCTGTTAGTGTAGAACTGTGAGACTCCGGGGGACGACCCAGCAGTGTCCTCCGCTGCTGGGGGCGGGGAGTCGGTTTCCTCCTCAGACTCCGAGCTGTCAGACACCACCAGATTTTCATGGCTCACCGTTGACATTTTCCTCGGCCGTTGTCTGAAGGAGAGGAAGCTGTGTCTCAGTACAGGGTCATGATAACCAATATTTTTTCTTCTTCCTAACTATATGAATAAGTACCAGAGCTCAGGAGGCACACACTTTCTCAAACTATCAAAAGACCTGCATGTGGGTTGTGAGGATGATGCATATTTCAAAACTAGATGAATTGATAAACAAGACCAAAAAATAAAAATAATCTGAGTAGGTAGGAGTCAGCGCTGGGTTACAAGTAATAAGAATTCCTGGAGTCTGAGTCACGAGGTGTAAAGACTAGGAATAAGAGTCTCAGGTGGAGTTGGAGGCTTTTCCCCCCAATTCCACAGCTTTGGTTAAATCTAGAAGCATACTTTTTGAAGCTGAGCCCCATCTCCTGAATCTTCTTTTCCATCTGCGTCTCGAGGTAGCCCTGGCAGCTGGCCGTGTACTCCAGGAGGAACACTTCCAGGACGAAGGCCGTGAAGATGCTGCACACAACAGGACGACAAAACATCTTATTTGTCCTCTCTTTGATAAATGTGGCTGGCAACATAACTCTATTCTTTTCAGTTTAGTTCACATTTCCCTTTCCTCTACAAACTAATCCACACAAGCAACAAACTGATATAGTATTTAATAGGTGAATTAAGTATTTTTTACACATAGTATTTTCTTTGTCTTTCTGCCTCTTTTTTGGTGTGCAACTTTGTACTTAGGGAAGAGAAAGGGATAAAAATAATTCCTCGTCTTGTACTTACTTGAGAACCACAATGACACATGTCAGGTGGAAGAGAATGAAGTACAGCCTCGCCCACGGGTCAGTCACGGTGGCGTACCCATAGGCAATAAGTGAGCACTTGTTAAGGAGGAATGGGCGGACAGAATTATTGTGTTTACGACGCAGTAATGAACACAAAAGGTTGTACATGAAACTGTAGAAGAAAAAAGCCCATTTTATGACAAAGGAGGCAAGCAAAGAAAACATGTGCTCCAATAAAATGAGTAAAAAGGAAGATGCCAAAGAGTTGTCAGTTTTTATAAGAGAAGCATTTTGATACTTCCTTCTGGAAAAGAGTTCAAGGCATAGGAAAAGGGACATACAGAGGAAGGACTGCTGTTCCCGAGTTCAGCAGTGTAAAGGATGAAAGAATGATGAGGATGCTGCATAAATGTTGTGTTAGGTATTTGAATGACAAAAGGATCAGCAGAAAGGCTGTATGAGGGAGAGATGGAGCCAAGTAGTTAGTAGAATCAAAAGAGAAGTTCCAATGAAAACCATGACAAAGATAGCAAACTTTATGGGGTAGAAAACACCCAGGAAAGGGGAGTTGGGAGAACTCTAAAAGCCATGTATTACATATGGGGACAAGGGGGCAACACTTTTAGTATAAGTCATATATATAAGTTGTCTAGTTTGTTTCTGGTTTTGTTTTAAAGGAAAATCTCTTTGTCATCCCATAAATTCGGTGCATTGTAACACACCTGGGCACAGACTTCAACACATCATCACACTTTTATGCACTGCGAGGAGCCGCATAGTTAGTATAAAAGGATATCATGCCACTGGTTGACAACGGTGAGTTCAAAGAGCACGATGAAGGCGTGGATGATGTCGTTGAAGTTGTTGTTGCAGTAGTGGTCCCGCCAGAAGTCAGAGTCCTGCAGCTTCTCGTTTCCACAGTACAGCTCAGAACCTTCGCCGTACCCGGAAAATTTGACCAGCCCTTGAAACGCCTCCATTCCAACGATGGCAAATATGTAATAAAACACCTGCAGACAAATTGTAGAGGGAGGATCTCATTAAATTTTAAAGGCATAGGGATTCCTCTCTTCTAAAGGTTCACAGTGTTTCTACTAAAGAGGTTCAGTGCACACACAGCAATGTTTAGAGGCAGCAAAGGTAGGTGGCGGTGCGTACCATCATGACGCCGCCGTAGGTGAGAAGGGAAGGCAGGATCTTGGTGATGGTGTGCACGATGACCTTGAAGCGGTTGACGCTGCCGACAATCTTGACGAGACGCAGCACTCGCAGCACCAACAGCACGTCCAGCGCCAGGCGACTCTCCTGCTCTGGGTGTTCAGAGAATAGTGTTGCTTCCTGCATGTTGGTTCTCTTCAGCTTGAAAACCTGACTCACAATTGCAACCCAAATAACCTCCTTCAACCAGGTATCATACATCTTCCCATTTAAGTGATAACAATCCCAACTGCTTGAGAAAGTTGGAAAGTTTTGTTTAGTCGGCGCAACATCTGTGGTCATGTGCCGGAGAGAGACAGAAGGGGAAGGAATCATAGGAGAAGGGAACAGATTCCAGAAGACAGGACACAACCCCCGATTAATACCCGGTACCCATTCACTGCTGGGTGGACAGGGGTGTAGGGTATCGGAAAAGCCGCCCAAATTTTTCCACTCCGTCCGGGAATCGAACCCGGGCTCTCTCAGTTGTGAGCCGAGTGTGCTAACCACTGCACCATGAAGACCCCACAACTGCTTGAGACTCTAACTTTTCCCACAACTACAAGAAGAATAACCATCTGCCCTGCCATTATAAATTGTTCAATAAATGAGCAAAAATTTACAACACAATATTCATTCAAATTAGTACCATAAAACCACAACTGCGCAAACCTATGCAGTAAAAGGCCAGTTATCTGTATGTTCATTATTCAGAACTCAACAATATTCACACGGGGACTCAGATCTGTAAACCTCAAGCCAAGACTATTTACCGTACTGTAGTCCCTCAAATAGTATGGTTTCCAATAGTTCGGTTTTGGTTTTATGTGGTTTTTCTAAGATTTTTTAGGATTCTTAAATTTCCCAACGAGCAGGAAATTCAAAAATCCTAAAAGATCTTCTACGACAATCCGTATAAAACCGAAACCGAACTATTGGAAACCGTACTATTTGAGGGACGAGTGTATTTCTGAACCATCGTGTCAGCGAGGATAAGTGAATAGTAGCACTTTTTGAAGACAACTATCGTACATACCATCAGCTACAATGGCTTCCACAACTCCTAAGATGAAGGCTGCACCGATCACCACAAAATCAAACCTGCGAGAAGTAGATTAAATGAAAGATGTGTTTTTACTGGAAATACTACGAGTAAATATTTCATGAGTATTTGCACAACTATACTGCTGCCTGTTTTGGAAGAAGAGCTAGTGGGAAGATGTAAGAGTGAGAACTGTAGAATAAAAAGGAGCAGGGTGTTCATTAGAAGGAATGTGGAGATACAAAAGGGTGAGTAAGAGGCATTTAAGTCCTTAATGAATGAGTGTGCCGGAGATAGCAAAAATGATAAGTATGCAAGTAAAATTCAGATTAGCATGGCTTTATCCACAGGGGGAGATAGACAGGAGTGAGATAGATGAAGCAATAACTACAATAAAAGTAAGAGAGGCCCCTGGCACTGACGGCACAACAGCAGAAATGCTTAGGGCGATGCAGTAGTGGAGTGGATGCTGTGACTGTGTGGCATGGAAATGAGGTGAAGTGCCAAGGGACTGGATGAAAGCCATTGTTGTGCTGCTGTATAAAGGAAAAGGGATCAAAGATGGCTTTAACAGCTATGGGGAAACAATCTTAGTGTGTCATAAAAGGTGTATGGAAGGGTTTTAAATGAGAGGATGATGAAAAAACAAGTGGATTGCAGGTAAAGAGCAAGGGAGATTTAGGAAAGGGAGGGGCTGTGTGAACCAGATGTTTGTAATGAAAGTGACAAGTGAAAAGTACCTAGAAGGATAGAGAAGGATAGGAAGCTGTTTGTGGCTTTATTGAACCAGTACCGGTTTGTGGTGTCTCATCTCTTTGAGTCTCAATAAGTCAATTTTAGCTTTAGATTCATTAAGTTTTGTGGCTGAACTCTCTTTGTGGAGGCTGTTTCACTGCTTGGTGCATCTAGCACACAGCCTTCCAAAACTAACAAAACTAATGAAATGAAGAAAACGAGAAAAGAAGAAATGAAGAAAAAGGCATTTGTAAAGGATGACAGATTCATAAGGTTTTAAAAACTGGGAGGGTGGAAGAATAAAGAGTTAAAACTGCTGTTGATCATCTGTACTGTGCGCACTTATTTTATCAATGTGTAATTATTACTGTGAAAAGGATAGCAAAGCACGAGACCAAACACACAGCACTTACACATTCCACACTTTCCTGAAGAATCGCCGTGAGCCGTAGGCATACAGCTTCAGGAAAATTTCCAGCATAAAGAGTGAGAGGAAGGCCCATTCAGCGGCATCGTCCCAAGTATCATCGCTGTTTGATATTCCAATCACAATGGCGTTGGTGAAGGTCAGCACGTCAAAGAAAATCCCAAAGAACCTAAGAAAAAATACAACGTTACCCGAACAGGACTCAGGACTTCAAACAGATATTTTGCACTCTTGTTGTGACAACAGTCCTAATACTTTTATATTCTCCAATAATATGCTTAAACAAGGAACAGGGTTGAGACTTAAGATCATGAAATATTAATAATGTTAACATATTATGAAATTATAAAGTAATAAGTTACAATTCTTCAGTCAATTCTTTGTAAAACTTTTCTCTCAACAGAAACCTCAAAACTTTATACTTCAGTATGATGTCATAACAGAACAGCCTCTTACCTGTTCTTGACAACTTTGCACAAGAGTTTTGAGGGTTTGGAGTAGTAAATGGTGGGGAAAAAGTGGGCCAAGAAGATGGTTCGGTCCACCACCTCAGACACCTCCACGTTGAGCAGGTCAGCCAGCTTCAGGAACTCCCCTTTCTCTGCACACAACCAGGAACAAGAGTCATGCAAGTACTTTAGTTAATTAGAAGGTTCTTTACCTAGCTGTTCCACATATTGCATTATGTATTGCTTAGCTGCAGGCAGTTTATGTAAAGGTCTTTCTGAGAGGCCACTCTCTCCTGATAAAAGCCCTGGTATTACTCACATCTATTACTACAAGTATGTTTACTAATGAGTACAACATCTGCTTACTTATCACCCCAATCCCTCCAGGAACTCACTATGCAGCAGGCGAGTGAAACCTGAATATACCCAAGTCTTTTTGACGACTCACCCAGGTAGTCCGAGCCGTCTGAGTCCAAGACAATCCACAAAACATTGATGAGCGCTGGATTCTTCTCGCTGTCCAGAAACTTCATCAGCTGCACAAACCTGGTTCTCGTCACCACCTGCCTGAGGAAAGATTTCAAGATGTATGTAAAGTTTTTTAAAGATTTTTTTTATATTTTATTTTTATTTTTACAACAAAGGAGACAGCTCAAGGGCAACAAAAAGTGTAGAACAAAAAAGTCCACTACAAGCTGCTCCCACAACAGAAAAAAGACTGCTTGAAGATCCTGTTTCTCTCCTTTCAATGGCAAGTTATTTTCCCTAATATAAATCCACTCCTTTAGTACAGACTCTATATTCATCACCTACATTT
The DNA here is from genome assembly GCF_024679095.1 of Eriocheir sinensis. Taxonomy (NCBI): domain Eukaryota; kingdom Metazoa; phylum Arthropoda; class Malacostraca; order Decapoda; family Varunidae; genus Eriocheir; species Eriocheir sinensis. The sequence continues at coordinate 9,677,808 of NC_066571.1, forward strand.
AACATTTCCATCAATCAATCTTTCCTTAGTAGTCCCCTTGAGTCAGTAGGCTGGAGGGAAAATAACAGTGTTTAGTGACTATTATATACTACCTTTTATCCAATGGTGCTGCAGAGAGAATCAGATATAGTTTCCTTTCTCTGTAGTATGTAATTTTCCCATGAAATCGCTCTTATTTCCTTAGTATTAATTTTGTTTTTATCACCTACATTTTGCATTTTGAATAAGAAAAATTTGTCCTTATTATTTTAAGTCTCTCCTCCCTCCCTTTCTATCTAAAGCTTCTCTAGACAATTTTTCCTGATCTTCCCTGCTGGTCACGTGTGCGTCACTTACTTGTTCCTCAGCTCAAGGGCGAGGATTTTGAATGCCTTGCCGAGCTGCTGACGCTTGCTGAACACAGCCTTCCTCACTTCATTCTGTGGGAGGAGGAGAACACTCAGCTCCAGTGGGTGGGATACCATTGACCCTAATAATACAAAGACATTACTTCTACCTGCTTCTGAGGGTAATCTTTCCAGGAGTGTCAGAAGTTTCATGGAAGTGAGTTGTTAAAGGGAAGTGTTAGGTAATGGTGGTGGAAAATGGAAGTACAATGTCCACATACATGATGAAGAAGCTTCAGTATCATGGTGAGATAACTGTAAAATCAAGCAGGTATTTCTTTTGTGATGCAACTAATAAAATGGCAGACAGAAGGAAAGAGTATAAAGATAAATGCCTGACCTATCAAAGGCTGTTAGGTGAAGAGGCAGCAATGAGTATTGATTAAGGATCAGGCAACACATACTTTTAGGTGTTTCCTGTAGTTGTTGTAGATGACGGCCAGGATGATGTTCATGTATATGAAGAAACAGATCACTAGGAACACCACGAAGAAGATCACATAATACGTGGAGAGGTCAAAGGCCGGCATCCTGGGGAAGGTTAGGTCACTCTCAGGCTTCTTAGATGTTAATGGTGTACAACCACACTGCCATGTCATTACAAAGACAGTATCATGTTAGTTAATGATAGCAACCAAACCTGAAAAACTCACCACATTTACCTGCTGCTGAACCTGAATTAAAATCTAGTTTATAGTGTGACTTTGCATGTTTTTACACTATACTAAACACTGCTGCCTTTTACTTTACTGTGATAGAAAGACTTGTAAACACTCCACGGCTGGCTCCTTACATGATGTCCGGGTTGTTGGCTGTGGTGACCAGGACATAAAGGTCAAAGATGCTGTCCCAGTAAGACTCAAAGTATGGCCTCCCGTCCACCCAGGTCATTCCTCTGAAAATACAAGACAGCAAGTTCAGCAGTCCAACCCGTCTGTTGCGATTGGCATGGATTTCGCCTTCACTGGTAGCCTGGAAACATATAGTCCCAGGTCAAGGGGTTGAGTCTACAAGAGTACCTCAAGAATTTATCAACAAGTGAGGAGGCTGAGAAGTGACAAGCTCAGTATACACACACAAGTAAGTGATTTCACAGAATAAAAAACGGCAGACATTAGAGGTTATATGGCATCATGGTCAGAAAAAAACACCTATAAGGTAAAAGAAAAGACACAGTAACATATTGAAGGGCAATACAGTACTAGAAGAAAGAAAGTTGTGAGTTATGATAAGATGATCTAACTTATAGTGTGTGTGTAATCAACAAAGGAAAGATGTATTACTAAGTTATGATAATTCTGAAGGGAAAATCAGTGAGATGTGATAATGATAGGAATGGAGGAGCCAGAAGCAGAAGGGCATAAAAAACAGAGTTGGAAATAGAGAACCCACAGACAGAAGGAGTAGAGGAGCCAGAGCCAGGGAGTGGGAAGAATGTCTGAGTACCTCCTGAGAAGCAATGGACTGTAGATACATTACACACATGATCAAGCAAAGGATGACATGCACATAAACTCACGGAAAAACAGCAAGCAGAAAACTAATCCATCCTTTCTAACCTTCCACCAAACAGTTTGTAGGCCATCAGAGCAAAGATGGCCAGACTGAAGAAAAAGAGGAACAGTACGTTGACCACATCTGGCAGGGTGCGCCGCAGGTTACGGAAAGATCTCCTTATCTGCCGCAGCTCAGGAAAGTTGACGGCAAACAGGGGACGCAAAGGTCTTGAGAATCTGTTAAAGGGGAAAGCTGTAAAATATACTCATGATATGTCAAACAAGCCTTCATTGCACTCTCGGTAAGATTGTTTACTGGCAGATATTCATTAGAGAAACTTTAATATAATCTTTCAACAATGTTCTCAAAACTCATTTCTCAATTGATGGAGCTTAACAGTGCTGGCTTAAAGGACTGTATTGTATAAGATGAGAGTCAGCAGCCTGTAATTTGAACAATGATAATAAGAGAAACAAAAAAAATAAATTATTGCAATATATGTAGACAAACAACAACACAAATAAACAGATCAGAAAAAAAGTGTCATCATATATTTGAAGAAGTTACAGGAAGCAGAAAAAGCAAAACATAAACCCTCTGCTCTGAGTTATTCTTATTGAGGCAGTTCTAATATACGTAAGTGACCCATCAAAGAACACAAATAAGCAGACAAACCTGAGAACACAGGAATTTCCACAAACTTAGACACTTGACTTTGGATACAATATTTTTTTACTGCAGTTGTAACTCAGAAAAGTTCATTAAAACAACATATAAGTAAATGACTTCATTAATGGGATGAGCTAAAATTTGACTGCATAACCCCAAACACATTCCACACAAACAAACAAATAGACTGGTACACAGCACAGGCATGCAGCCACCGAGACCACAAACAGGCATTAGCTTCCAAGTTATAGTGATCAGACAATTAAGTCGCAAAGTCAAAAAGAACGGAAGCCAACTTACCGGACAGCATAGATTCCACTCTCTGTTAGGCCAATATATATAACCATATCTAAAAAGGTAATCTGCAAATACATCAAATATTACTTTCTATGGCAGGCAAGCAATTGGTAGCATTCAGCAACTAAAGCAAGTTAAGGACCAAATACTTCTAGAGTAAAAGTAAAACAAAGCAGTATGGGAGAGAAAAGCAAGTCATGAGCTGCTGAAGCAGCCCAAACACAGCTCTTTGTTATTTGTGTTTCTTCAGAATCTAAAGATGCATAAACTCTAACAACCACATGCAGCAGACTCTCCCCAATAACAGCTTTAAAATGGACATTTTTTGCAATATCAGTAAGTTGGAATAGATACTATTTCAATAATAATGTTTGGATTCTCTTAAATAATGGATGTTTCATGGTGGGTGTCCAACAGCAACATTGTGTTTCATCATGTTGATGATATACACAGTTGTCTGTTCCCATTCACTCAGTGGAGTAATACTGCGGCCGCATGTGACATTTTGTGTGACATTAGGCGAGTCTACTATGCACAATTAGTATCAACATAATGCTTAGCATGTTCCTTTGAACAATTACTGAGACAAGTATCATACTAACTTAGATCTACAAGAATAGAATAACTTAAAACAAGCAATGGTGGCACCAAGTAAGTACTAAATGAGCCCAAAAGTTAAGTGTATCCAAACAGATACACAGAGATAACGTGGCAATTTTGTGTCATGCAAACCAGAGAGGAGCAATAAGATGATGAATCTGCATCCTCTGGGCTGGCATACACATTATAACCTCATGCTAGAGAAAACATGATGCAAGTGCACAGCGATCAAAGTTACTACACCAGATTAGAACCCGGCAGTAAATGGAGCTCAGCGGTGAAGGTTAACTGTCTAAAAATCAGTACAGCAATAAACAACATGAAACTTACTGCTATTAGTATTACAATTAAGATATTTTTCGTATCTGACCAAAATCTGGTCAGAGGAGTGAAGATGCTGATGTGAGTCAAGCGGAATGCATAGAAGAGCAGGATCCCCGTCTCCATGAGCATTGTGACCTGCAAGATGAGGTGACATTAGTAGGTTTAAGTGCCTTTACAATTAACCTTAAACCAAATCTATGCAAAAGATACAGTCTTATATGCTACTTCTTCAAAAAAATCAGGTATTCAAACTAAAAAGCTAGTGACTGTTATAGTGTGGAAAAAAAAGTCTTACCACACTATTTAAATCAACCAAAACATGTTACAGTTCCCCAAATGAAATATACAGGGAAAAAATAAACAATAACTTGCCCAATAGCTCATCTCCAGGCCTGGCACAGCAGGTCTTTCAAACAGGGTAAGCAAAAAATGCATCAGAATAAAGAAGAAAAGGGCTACTTGTCCCCATTTGTTCTGATACATGCGGTACAGTCTGAAAGTACAGTAAACTTGTCATGTTACTGCCACCCTTGGGAGTAAGCAATGTATCATACTGCATATGCATAAATGTCATCTTCAAATTTTAAAATCAACCAGAATTAATACCAGCACCATCATTAAGTGATTTCCATAAGGCAGGAAAGGGATTAGGAAAAGAACAATGGGAAAAGAAACCTTGAAAATCAGAAGAAAAATTATATAACTGAATGGATCACACTACACCCTCCTTTCAAGTGGTTCCCTACAACCCACACCTCAGATAGAGCCATGCTATTGTCTCGGAAAAGGTATGAACTTTGAGAGCCTATCATAGGTTTGAGGCGAGGTGATATGATTGTGATAAGAAATGGTGAGATTATATTGCCCTACAAACCCTTTTTTACTCAAGGTTATCACAAGTCTAATGTTTCCATTCTTGGTAAAAACTTAAATCACTTTCACAAACTGTTATTAATAGATTCTCTAAATTATCCATGAAGGGTACATCTGAAAACTCACTTTAAGTGTCTTTCTGACACCTTGAAGTCAGAATGCCTGCCATTAATAGCATCTTCAACATAAGTTGCTGCCAATAGCAAATTCTGAGGATATACAAGAAAAATATTATAAATAACATTTGAAACAATGAAAAGAGAAAGTAAAACACTTTGTATGGCATGAAAAAATATGGCCAAGTGACTTAGGTGGTGATCAAAACACTCAGTTCACAACTCAAGAGGACCAAGGATAAAATCTTAGGTCAAGGGAGACACTATAAGGGTGGTCCTTCCACACTGCAGCCACTGGTCACTCAGCAGAGGGAAGGTAGCAATATAAGCCAAGGTGCTGTGGCCTCACACTCACAAGGTCTGTTATTGGGGGTTCGCTGGTGGAGTCAATGGTCGCCGTCCCATCGGCTATATTATTTAGCTCAACAACATCCACCCGGGGGTTGTACACAACGCTGATGGGGCTCTCGTCCTCCTCCAGCGACCCTTTGCGCAGCTTTAGGGAAGACTTTCTTCTCTGTTGGACTGAAAAAGAGCCATCACTTAATACTCCCACAATGTTTTAAATGATAAAACTTATGATGAATAGTAACAAATGGTTATAATCTTATAATGGGAAAAGAATATGGACTATAATAAGAACAAAAGAAAAGAAAGAAAAAAGTAATATTCCTTGTAAGATCTCATAATATGACTGGTCCCCAAGCTGACAGGCAAGTGTAAGTCATTATGGTGAAACCAGATTGGCTAGATCATTTTTGCATTGGCTCCCGCGGGTCCTGTCCTCCCCACTGTTTTGCCACAGTCCCAACACCTATTTCTTCCTCTCATGTGTTACCTATAGTTAACATACAAGAAGAAAAGATAGGTGTTGGGACTGTGTGACAGAGTGGTGGGAAGAAAAGGTCCTACAGGAGTCAGCACAAAAAACAATCATGCCAATCTGGTTACACTGTAAATATTTTAATTTCATGGTTCATCCCGAGATATAACATCCATAACTGCAAGATAATAATTTTTTTTCTAAAACAACAAGTAAAGTACAAATAGATATTTTTCAAGAACTCTTTCATACATACTCTAATGCTAATGAGTGCTAGAACAGTAAAGAACAACCAGACACTATAAAACTTCAGGTGTCAAGAGGACAGAGCCCCCGATGGGAGGTTAAAAGTACATTTTCAACTGCCTTTTACTGATTCTAAGAGATATATGACTAAAGCAGGCTTTTCCCAACATAAGGGGCTCTGACCACCTTGATATATTGATGGAGTTTGTTGGAAAGAATTCTGTTATAATAAAAATAAAAAAATAAAAAATGAAGGCATGCCACTATATATATAGATATAGATATATATATATATATATATAGATATATATATATATATATATATATATATATATATATATATATAGAGAGAGAGAGAGAGAGAGAGAGAGAGAGAGAGAGAGAGAGAGAGAGAGAGAGAGAGAGAGAGAGAGAGAGAGAGAGAGAGAATTCATGAAGTATATATGTCACCTCTTGACAACACATGCAAGTTACCTCTTGGTGGAGGCGCGGGTGCCGCTGCGTCTGGTGTGTCCTGGGAGTCAGCAGCGTGGGAGTTGGCCTGATCAATGACCACCTTCAGGACCTCATTGTTCTCCTGTATGGTCTCCATTATGATGTGTGCCTGGCAGGGAGCTAGGGCAGAGACACGGACTCAGTGTGTTGTAGCAGCCAACAAATCCGTACCGTCATTTCCAACCCTCGGGCGGCAGCACACCTCACTGCCCCTCATGTGCCGCGGCTTCTCCCACACACAGCCTGCACCTATGACTTGTGGACTCTGGACACTTTGGTACACAGTTAGAGGTACTACGGTAATTAATTCGATGCAAGTATTACATTCACTCAGATAAATCCATCACGTCTGGGCCATGGCAGGCGTGGAGGGCAACCGTCCCTCTCCTGGAGTGTTTTAGGCGGCTAGTTAGCCTGTGGGACCACCGCCTATAGGACCCCGTCAGTGTTAAATGCTAGTGGCTGTTGGTGGTAGACTCTTTAGGAGCAGTGAGTAGCGGGCTTACTTTATTATTGTTTTCTTTTTTTTCCCTTGAACTGTCTCCTTTGCTGTAAAAAAAATGTCGTTCTGTTACCAGGGAAGGGCTTAGATCCTGCTGTATTGACCCGACTGTCTGCTCCTTCACCGTCTGGGGCTCTTGCTTTCCTCTTTCCTTTCCTCTTCTCTCGTTATGTACAGTTCTTTGTGCCTCTTCCCTCACAGCCTCGCGGGTCACGTCGAGATGAGCTTGGCGGCGGCGGAGGCGGCGGCCACTCCCCCTCCACCTGTTGACAGCTGGGGGCGGCGCGCGTTAATCCCGGGTTGTGTACTGGAGAAAATTGACGTTTACTTCTCACTTGCCTACAATTAAAGTTAAATATAAGTACAGGTGTTCTATTATCCATATTTCTACATTTTCTAACTACCTGGAAAGCAAGTAAGTCTATGGTACATGATGCCAGACACCTTCACTGTACTGTAACCCCGCCGCGGGCACCTGTTGCAGAAATGGAGACAGTGAACGCACCAAGACTTTTACCTCAAATCAATGTGGTGTGGAATTAAAGTCAACACACGAACACACACACAGTACCATACACCCCATTATACAGTGTCTCCGCCATACGAAGACACATATAGCTACGGTTGAGAGGGCTGGTCCTCGATGATGTATGGTTGAATGTCCGCAGTAAGGGTTATACGTGATGATTTCTATACGCAAGTAAATATACATAACGAAAAATGGTTGATTAAAATGCCTTCTGTTTCCTTAGGGATGATTCTTGATGACATATGATTGTATGTCTGCAGGAAGGGTTATGCGTAATGATTTCTATACACAAACTGATATGTATTACAGGTAAATGATAAGGTTTGTATATAAGGTTGAAAGGGCTGGTTCTCTACGATGCATGTCTGTATTGCATTCTTGTATATACCCCAAGCTTGCAGGAAGGGCTATACGTACTGAAATTTATACACAAGTAATTATACGCAGCAGGAAATGAAGAATGCAATGTTTGTATAAGGTCAAAAGGGCTGGTTCTTGACGATGTAAGTCTGTATTGCATTCTCCCATATACTCCATGCTTGCTGGAAGGGTTATACCTTATACGTACTGAAATTTATACAAAAGCAATTATACGTAACAGGAAACTGATGAATGAGATGGTTGTATAAGGTCAAAAGGGCTGAGTCTCGATGATGTGTGTCTGTGTTGCATTCTTTCATACACTCCATGCTTGCAGGAAGGGTTATACGTAATGAAATTTATACAAAAGCAATTATACGTAACAGGAAACTGATGAATGAGATGGTTGTATAAGGTCAAAAGGGCTGAGTCTCGATGATGTGTGTCTGTGTTGCATTCTTTCATACACTCCATGCTTGCAGGAAGGGTTATACGTAATGACTTCTATACACAAACTAATATACTTAACAGGGAAATGAAGAATGAGATGTTTGTATGAGGTCAAAAGGGCTGATTCTCGACGATGTATGTGTGTTGCATCTCATGTATACACTCCATGCTTACATGAAGGGCTATACGTACTGAAATATATAAAAGCAATTATACATAAAAGGAAAATGATGAATAAGATGTTTGGATAATGTCAAAAGGGCTGATTCTCGACGACGTTGAATAAATTTGAAAGGAAATGGATATGATCATCACCGAGAGCTTTAAATTAAGTCTAGCGCCTCCTCCTCAATAATAATAACAGCAACAACAACAACAACAATAATAATAATAATAATAATAATAATAATAATAATAATAATAATACAGTATACCAACACACACACACACAGATAATACCGACACACATTATCTGATCCCCCCTCCTCCTCCTCCCCCCACACACGTGCGTGAAGAATGTCCACGTGACGAGAGCGGATAACTCAGAAGGAGGAGGAAGACAAGGAAGAGAAGGAGAGACCAAGTGACCGCATGAGTCAGCCGGCGGTCACAGGACGGCGCGGCGGCAGAGTCAGGTGTCGCGAAGGTCCACTCACCCACCCGCCGTCTGTGCCTTCTCACCCGCCTAGGAGCAGCAGAAGTAGTAGTAGTAGTAGTAGTAGTAGTAGTAGTAGTAATAGTAGTAGTAGTAGGAGGAGCTATCTATCCATTTATCCCACCTATCTCTCTATCTATTAGTAGGAAGAGGAGGAGGAGGAGCTATATAATTTATCCATTTATCCCACCTATCTATCTATCTCTATTTGTCAGGGTATACTCTTTTATCTATCTGTCTATCTATCTGTCTATATTCCTTGGCCCGCTTCCTCGTATCAAAAACATCAATAATTACTGTTTACATGTCAATAGTCGCGCGTTCGTTGTGCATCTTAAAATCACGATAATCTTTCAAATCGGGGAACGTCAACTTCACTATACAACCATGACCTCTATCACTACCACCACCCAGAGAGAGAGAGAGAGAGAGAGAGAGGGGTATCTGTCATCCTCATCAACACGCATGACCTCTGGCGCTGTTCCTCCCCTCCCTGCATGGCCTGTTCACTCCTCAGGGGATGAAGAAGAGAAGGAACAATAACAGATTACCACACCATCTCCTCCTCCACTTATTATCTTGTTCTTCGCAGCCACATAACCTTTTCTGACCCTCCTGTGTGTGTGTGTGTGTAGGCGCGAGTCGGGGAAAGGATCTCAGCTTCATACATCACACTAATGCTCACCAAGGTCACACATCCTCTCTCTCTCTCTCTCTCTCTCTCTCTCTCTCTCCAAGTATTTTTTGCTCCGTTTCAGATCAGCATGACAAGTTATGTACTAAGCATAATATATTTCAAATCAATTTACTTTTGTTTCAACACAAATTTAATCACTCGAGACCACAAGATATATATAAGAACTTGATTTCACACACATTATTTGCTGTTGATTTGACGAGTCCATTTCAGCAGCCAGGGAGTCAGGAATGAAAGTATTAGTCAACTGAGAAATATATATGTATGACTAATGCACAGATCTCCAACAAGATGAAGAACTCACACAATTTTAAAAGCTTATACAGTTTTCGCTTCTAACACAAATATTGATTGATTGATAGTTTACTGTTGCAAGTAAACAACAAAGGAAGAGAGGAGGAACATGCCATCCCAACCCCGAGGCAGTACAGAGTGTGATTATACAACTGAGGATACATATGGAAATTTAGCCTATATAAATAAGGCTCTAAAACATTACATTACATCTAACTATGCTGCGCAGTGGCCATAAAGCTGTACTACTAAAAAAAACGAAGGTCAAAGGTCGGGTCGCAATGTCACCAGTTCATTTTCAAACGTTCAAAGGGGGCCCATGATGAGGGGGGTAACGGATCTGACTGAGGGGGTGGGAGGGGGAGGGATGGGTACAGTCCCCTCTATGATTACGACCAAGTTATAGATGAAAGTATGTAAAAAAATAAAAAAGAATGTTGTCGTGCACTATTTGATGGCCTCTTGCAGACTCCTTACGTTCTTATGTTCTTATAACTGTAATATAAATTGCAGCTAAAATAATTCATAAAACAAAGATCCACTGGTCGATGTATATTCCTTCCATGTACGATGACGAAAGACTGACGTATTTTCCGCCTTCCCTTCATGATCATTCCACTCCTGATGCATCGTTCTTGTGTGTGCCACGTGTGTTGTGTTAATTATGAGACAAGGAAAATATGTAAATAAATGATAGTCTCTTCCTAGTCTCTCTCTCTCTCTCTCTCTCTCTCTCTCTCTCTCTCTCTCTCTCTCTCTCTCAGCCTGTCTATCTCTATATCTCGTGAATATAAGGAAGTGAAGGATAATACTGGAGAGCGTTGTTTTAAAAGACATAAAAAAGCCATAGCCCCCTTTCCTCTCTCTCTCTCTCTCTCTCTCTCTCTCTCTCTCTCTCTCTCTCGAAAACAAGGAAGTGGGTGTGAAGTGCGAAGATTGGACCGAAGTAGATTGTCCCTCAGACCTCATGCAACACACACACATACACACACACACACTCTCTCTCTCTCTCTCTCTCTCTCTCTCTCTCTCTCTCTCTCTCTCTCTCCCCATCCTATCCCACCCTCTCCTACCTTCCCATTTTTCTTCTTATCTATTAAAACTGTTCTCTATGTTATCTAGGATTGTTTATAGGTTAATGTTTACCTTGTTAAATCGAGATGAGATGCATGGAGTCCTATTACAAGGCTTTTATTTTAATGTAGAAGTAATGGATGAGAGAAATAGAGGAGGAGGAGGAGGAGGAGGAGGAGGAGGAGGAGGAATAAAGAGGAGTAGTAATTTGCCTTTTCCAATAGTGAGGAAAGTGATGTTCTACGGGGAGTGAGGAGGAAGAGGAAGAGGAGGAGAAGGAGGAGGAGGAGGAGGTTGAAAAAGAGTAAAAAGAGGAATCAAAATCTGGCACTTTCAATAATGAGGATATTTTTTTTATTGAGTAAGTAGATGATGAAAGAAACGTGAATTGGAGGAGGAGAAGGAGGAGGAGGAGGAGGAGGAGAAGGAGGAAGGGGAGGAAATAGAGAAAAATCTGCTCTTTTTAATACCGAGGACATTTTTTTCCATAGAACTCATAAATGATGAAGGAGGAGGAGGAGGAGGAGGAACACGACAAGAAGGAAGAAGAGGAGGAAAGAGAGGAAAATCTGTATCTTTTTAATACCAAGGACATTTTTTTCCATAGAACTCATAAATGAAGAAGAAAGAGAGGAGGAGGAGGAGGAGGAGGAGGAGGAGGACGGCGACGAAGAGGAAGAAGAAAAGGAAATAAAGAAAAATCTGCATCTTTTTAATACCAAGGACAGTGTTGTTTTCACAGACCTCATAAATGAAGACGAAAGAGAGGAGGAGGAGGAGGAGGAGGAGGAGGAGGAGAGGAGAGGAGAAAAGGAGACTAAAGTGACAAATTCGTCGACGTCTTGAGTTAAAAACAGACAATTACAAAGACAAACACGAGACAGGCGACCATTACCCCTTGTTCTCTCTCTCTCTCTCTCTCTCTCTCTCTCTCTCTCTCTCTGTGTTCATTCCCCTCGTTTATTTCTCATAAGTTTTCTTCTTAACTTTTCTTCATCCTTCCTAAGTAAGTGCATATACATATCTCTTCTTTTTAGTCTCCCTTTGAAATCCTGAATAGGGAGAACGTGAGGTGGAATTAATCTCTCTCTCTCTCTCTCTCTCTCTCTCTCAAGGTACGAAGGAAAGCCGAGATCAAAATAGCGTGATCAAAACTTTATACCCACGAAGAAAAAAAGATGAAAAAGAAAACGGGGAAAAAATATGATGCAGGGACTCAATCATATCAAGACAATGGTACGTAATGTAGATATTTGTGGTTGATTCTCTCTCTCTCTCTCTCTCTCTCTCTCTCTCTCTCTGGAGGGGGAAGGAGGTGGAAAGGGTCAGCAAAAAGAGGAGGTAATGGGAAAGGGGAAGGGAGAGGAAAGGGGAATAGGAAGAGGGATAGGAGAGGAAGGGAAGGGATGGGATATGGGATGGGAGAGGAAAGGAAGATGAAAAGAAGGAAAGGAGAAGTGGGTAAAGGGAAGAGGGAAGGAAGGGGAAGGGAGAATGAGGAGAGGGATGGGAGAGGAAGAGAGAATGGGATATGGGATGGAAGGGAGGATGGGGGGATAGGAGAGAAAGTAGGGATGGGAAGAAGGAGTGAAGGGAAGAGACTGAAGGAGTGACAGATTAAGAGGAGGAAAAGGAAAAAGGAGAAATACTGTAATGATAGAGTAATGAATTTGATGGGAGGAAATGAAGGGAAGTTAATAAAAAAAATGAGATAATTAGTTAATGGCACGGGAGATGGTGGAAGAGGAAGGGTGATATGGGAGGATGATGAGTGGATGATGGGAGAGGAGAGGAAAAGATGATGGTGAAAGGAGGGAAGGGGGAAGGTGATGGGGGAAGAGTAAAAACGAGGATGAGTAGGGGAAGGAATGGATGAGGGGAATACGGGGGAAGGGAAGGGGGAAAAGATGATGGGAAGGGAGTAGTGAATAATTGGTGAGGGGAAACGAGGGGGAGAGGGAAGGGGCAGACAGATTTTAGGAGAGGAACAGCGGGCGGTGAGTGAAAGAAATGGGTGAAGGGAATAGGGGAATGGGAGAACAGGGAGATGGGTGAGGTGAAAAGGAAGGGTAGGAAAGGGCAGGGAGATGGAAGAGAAGTGGGTGATGGGTGAGGGGAAAGGGAATGGTGGGGGAGAACAAGGAAGCAAGAGAACAGGAGTGATGGGAGGTTGGTGAGGGGAAAGAGGGGGAGAAGGGAGAAGGTAGGAGGTGAGGGGAAGGGATGAGTTAGGGAAAGGGAGGGGGGAGGAATAGTGGGTGTTGTGTGGGGAAGGAATGGGTGAGGGGGAATGGGGGAGGAGAGAAGATCAAGGAGGGGGGTGAGGGAAGGGATGGGGTAAGGAAAGACGGGGAGAGGGGAGGACAGGAGTGATGGAAGAGGAACAGAGTGGGTAAGTGAGGGGAAGAATGGGTGAGGGGAATGGGGGGGAGGGGAGAAGCAGGTCATGGGGTGCAGAGAGGGAGGATCCGAGGCCTGTCCGATTAGCCAAGACTCGGGGCGTGGCTGACGGCAGGTGGCTTGTGTGTGTGTGTGTGTGTGTGTGTGTGTGTGTGTGTGTGTGTGTTACTTGGCCTACATTTTGAGGGGCCTAATGGTTACCTCGCCTCTTCAAAATATGGTTCCTTAAATTTCTTTGGGATAACTTTTTAAAATCTATCTTTTTGAACCTCGCTTTTTATTCCTTTTATAATCCCAAAGGTGTCTTGAAACTTCCCAAAGAGACCAGAATTAATCCTTTATTTTTATTTTTTACTTTCATTTTTTTAGCTAGACATCCTAACAGAAGCTTACTGTACACACAAGTTATGAGAGAACGCACTACTAACTCTCTGTACGAAGCTGTAATTGAAAGGGGCGTGAAGAGAGCGTGTGTGTGTGTGAGTGTGTGTGTGTGTGTGTGTGTGTGTGTGTGTGAGGCACGCGCTGCAGAACTCTTGACGCAGCGGCACTCAAGGCTTATGACGGAGAGAAAAGACGGAAGAAAAAGAGTGAAGGAGGGGGAAGAGAGAGAGAGAGAGAGAGAGAGAGAGAGAGAGAGAGAGAGAGAGAGAGAGAAATAATATGAAGAGTACTGTGATGTAAGGAGATAATTATGGCTTTTTAACATTTCTGGGCCGTGAACTAGATAAGAGAGAGAGAGAGAGAGAGAGAGAGAGAGAGAGAGAGAGAGAGAGAGCACTGTTCCATTAAGCCTTAAGGGTTCGTCCGCGCGGCCTTGTAAGAAAAATGGGAGTGGTGGAGGAGGTGGTGGTGATGGGGGTGGTGGTAGGTGGGGGCAGTGGTAGTGGTTGTATTGGAGGTGGTGGTGAGGCTAGTAGTGGTGGTGGTGGTGGGGGTGGTGGTGGTGGGGGGGGGGGAGTTAAATGCATTGCCCTCGTTGACTTTCTTTCTTTTTCTTTCTTTTCTTTCTTGTCTTCCTTTTCTTCCCTCCTCCCTTTCTTTCTTCCGGGGAGAGAGTCACTTACTTCCTCGCCAAGACAACAAGATATTTCACTTTTTTTCTCCCTTTCTTTCTCACATATTAAATTCTAAGCTCATATTTGTATACTTGCGTTCAAAATGCTTACTACTACTACTACTACTACTACTACTACTACTACTACTACTACTACTACTACCACTACTACGAAATCATATAACAACAACAATAACAACAATAAAAACTCCCTCTTCCAGTTATCCTTCTCTTAAAACAACAACAGTAACAACAACAATAACCACCACCACCACCACCATCATCACTCACCACCAGACAGAGGGTGGTGGCGGTGGTGACGGAGGAGGTGGTGGCGTTTCTCGTCTCCCGCAGCGGATATCAGCGTTATGAGGCCAACCAACTATGTAATGGCCTTGTGCTGTTAGCGGAGGTCGGGCAGGACAACTCCCCTTTCCTGCTTGTCGGCGGCGGTGCTTGCGGTGGTGATGGCAGGTGTCCGAGAGGTTGTATGAGAGGGGGGAGAGAGGGTTGTGGTGAGGGATGTATAGGGTCAGCTCTGGGTCGTATTTTAAAACATTTCGTCGCCCAAGTTCACATATTTGACATGGCTTTCGTAGGAGCTGCAGGCCTTTCCAGGGGTAGTTTTATGACCCTGGTGGTAGTTTGACCCTTCTTCTGTGCCATGAACCTTAAAAAACACTCATGAAAACCCGATTGATCCCCTCTTTGACCTTTAGAAATAGTTGATGTGAGAAGCGATGGTGTCTTAAAATACAGCCCTTAACCTTTTCGGCGTCCAAGCACACATATTTAACAAGGCTTTAGTGGGTGTTGTGTGAGGAAGGAATGGGTGAGGGGAATGGGGGAAGAGAGAGGGTCAAGGAGGTGGGTGAGGGAAGGGATGCGTAAGGAAAGACGGGGAGAGGGGGAGGACAGGAGTGATGGGGTAGTTTTATGACCCTGGTGGTAGTTTGACAAAGTTTCCAAACCTTATTCTTAACCCTTTCGGCCCCTCAAGCACATATACTTAACAAGGCTTTCGTAGGATTTATGAGCATTTCCTTTGGGTAGTTTTATGACCCTGGTGGTAGTTTGACACAGTTTCTGCCCCATGAACGTAAAGAACCACTCATGGGAACGCGTTTAACCTCTGTCTCAGCTGTTAGAAGTGATTGATGTGAGAGATGAAGGCGTCTAAGGATACCGACGGTAGCCTCCTTGGTGGTGATGGTTGTGCTTGTCCGTGTGTGTGTGTGTGTGTGGAGGGGATGGTAGTGGCGGGTATAATGGGTCATTCATAAGCATTTCAGCGGCCATAGGGAACAGACTTGCATAGGAGTATATCGCGTGTTCAAACCTTAAAATGTTAGAAATAATATTAAAGTCTGAAGAAAAATAAACTCTACGGGAAATCACTACATACTTCACATACACGAACTGCGTCTCAGACTGTTATGTGCGCTACTACTACTACTACTACTACTACTACTACTACTACTACAACTACTACTACTACAATTACCACTACCACCACCAACGACTACGACTACGCCTTCTACTACTACTACTACTACTACTACTACTACTACTACTACTACTACTACTACTACTACTACTACTACTACTACTACTACTCAATGCACCACGAACACCATTGCACCGTGAAAATGATATGTAAGTCTATATACCGTATCGCCGTATATAAGAAACTGTACAAGAATCAAACGAGAGGTAACCGAGTCCGCGAGGAAGAGGAAGGAGGGGAAGGGGAAGGAGGAGGGAAGGGGGAGGGGAAGAGGAAGGGGGAAGGGGGAAGGGGGAGATGAAAGCAGTCACGAGTCACCGGAGTTTGCGGGGGAGGAAGGGGAGGAGATGGGGAGGGGGTATGAGAGAGAGAGAGAGAGAGAGAGAGAGAGAGAGAGAGAGAGAGAGAGAGAGAGAGAGAGAGAGAGAGAGAGAGAGTAACCCCCCTCTCGCCTCCCTACCCCCATAACACACACACACACACACACACACACACACAGGAGCGAGGATCAGGTTCAGATATAGAGTGCGTGCGTGTGTGTGTGTGTGTGTGTGTGTGTAAGATGAGGCTGCAACAGGTGGGAGGCGCTGCAGAAGAGAGAGAGAGAGAGAGAGAGAGAGAGAGAGAGAGAGAGAGAGAGAGAGAGAGAGAGAGAGGGGTAAAGGAAGATTGATGAACAGGACTACCTTTGTTAATATGAAGTCAATGAACGGCGTTGCGCAGCGCTGCTCAGGAATCAAGACTCGCTTTGTTTTATCACTTTTTAACTTTTTCTCTCACTTTCTGGTTTGTTTTGTTCTCTTTTTTCTTCCCTCTCGCTTACTTTTTTTCTCATTTAAATTTTTTTTAATTTCGTCATATTTTTTTTTAATTTCCAACATTTTTTGACTTTCACACTTTTTCTTCTTCATAGCCTCTACAGGTTATGACGAATGCAATCAACTACATTTTAACATAAGTGCACGGTGTAATGGACTGATAATTACCGAACTGTTATATAACGAAACTTCCTTCTTCATGCTGTCACGATAAACTGGTCTGAGGTAAAAGAACGAAGATAGGCAATACATTCTTATACATTTTCATTTACATTTTGACAATAGCTGAGCAGAGTAAAGACGACTTAATCAAGATGAGACTATTTGATTCTTATTTCTATGGTGAACTTGACAAACAACTAACCGAAGATGTCAGTAAAAGATATATCAGGCCACCTCTCCTCCCGAAATTGACCTCTCTTTTTTTGGCCACTCCTCTGTATCCTTTTTTTATGAGCAGTAAGTAGCGGGCTTTTTTTTTTCATTATTTTTTTTTTAATGTCTTTGAACTGTCTCCTTTGCTGTAAAAAATTATATATAGGTACAATTATTTCATTTATTTCCATTGTGATCCGCTCGTATTGCAAAGTGACTCGGTACTGATGCATTTTTCAAGTGTTTCAAAGGTCTCATTATAAACAGCAACACACATCAGTAATTCAAGACACAGCACAGAGACACATGAAACGGTGCTAATGTACATACACTTTCTTGAACACGATAGTATTACTCTCTCTCTCTCTCTCTCTCTCTCTCTCTCTCTCTCTCTCTCTCTCTCTCGCTTCCTCATATTTCCGGCGTTAGTCATCACACTGAGCCTTGTTCCCCTCCCTCCCTCCCTCCCTTCTCTCTCTCTCTCTCTCTCTCTCTCTCTCTCTCTCTCTCTTCATTCTTCCTCTCCCGCAAGCCTCTCACGCCTCTCTCTCTCTCTCTCTCTCTCTCTCTCTCTCCTTCACCACACCCTTCCCTCACTCACACAAGCCCTTCTGTCACTCTAAAGTCTCTCTCTCTCTCTCTCTCTCTCTCTCTCTCTCTCTCTCTCATGCTGGTCTTGATTTTACCTCCTCTCAGCTTTCTTCCTCTCCTTTCCTTTCCTTTCCTTCCCTCTTGTTTTTCTTTTCTTTTCCTCTCCAGTTTTCTTTCTTTCCTTCCTTCCATCCTTTTTTTCTTTCTTTCTCTCCTCTCATTTTTCTCTCTTTCCCTCCTCTCCATTTTCTTCCTCTCCTTTCACTTTCCTCCCTCGCATCTCTTTTTTCTTTACCTTTTTTTTCTCCCCAGGTGTTCCTTCCTTAATTAGCACCGTGTTACTCGTTAAGGTGATCTTCCCTGCTCGTGTTCCTGCCTCGGCCACCTGTTCACCTGTGCAACACCGAAGCTTAGGTGACTCAACGCTGTGCTCACCTTTCCTCCTCCTCCTCCTCATCATCAACATCACTATCAGTTCAGTGCAACACAAAGGCCTTTCCTAACGTCCTCTACCTCCTATATGATGTAATAGTTATGTACAGTACTTCACTCTGCTACTGTAAACGATCTAACTTCATCTCTTCATATCTTTAACTTCATTTAACTTTATATCTTTTTTCTAACTTCATCTCTTTAGTTACATTTTCCTCTGTCGGTCATAACTTCTACAATTGTTCGGCTTTCACTTGTTACTTTGGATGTCCGCCGGCTATTGGTTATATGCATTATGTGACCTAAGTAAGTTTCTTGCTCATTATTGTCATTTTAGTATCCCCTCCCCCTTATATATTCCCTAATGCATAATAGTAGTAGTAGTAGTAGTAGTAGTAGTAGTAGGGGGAGGAGGAGGAGTAATGTTAATATCTTTACATTCTTGCCTTTTAACTAATCAAAGATGCTCGCTTTTTATCTCTCAATGTCATTATTTCAGAATTTTCTACCTTCATCTATCTCCAAATCTATACTCGCTTCCTATCTCCCTATTTCGCCCTTTAAATATCTTACACTCTTGCCTATTAACTAATCAACGATGCCCGCTTCTTATCTCTCAATGTCATTATTTTGGTATTTTCTACTTTCATCTATTCCCAAATCTATACTCGCTTCCTATCTCCCTATTTCACTCTTTTAATATCTTTACACTCTTATCTATTTACTAATCAACGATACTCGCTTCTTATCTCTCAATGTCATTATTTTGGTATTTTCTACTTTCATCTATTCCCAAATCTATACTCGCTGTCATCTCCCTATTTCGCCCTTTAAATATCCTGCACTCTTGCCTATTTACTAATCGACGATGCTCGCTTCTTATCTCTCAATGTCATTATTTTAGTATTTTCTACTTTCATCTATTCCCAAATCTATACTCGCTTCCTATCTCCCTTCTTTTAATTTCTTATCTGCTCTCAATGTCATTATTTTAGTATTTTCTACCTTCATCTATTCCCAAATCTATACTCGCTTCCTATCTCCCTATTCCATCCTTTTCCTCTTCATCCAGTCCTTTATATGAACGTCGTATCTTATTCTTTATATCCTAAGGCCAAGTTTCTGAGCCGTGTGTTAGGATAAGTTTAAAGCCCATGAACATACTAATAAAACTTGATACCGAA